>NW_025951652.1:0-23137 GCF_023119035.1 Salvia hispanica
GAGTGAGTGATGAATGAAAGAATAAGTTGGCATATCTCCTTTATATACTACTTGAGTTCATCAATACATCATCCATCCAATAGCAAACGTTGAAATTTTTTGTTTGATTGTGTTTTCCCCTGTAAAAAAGGAGAAGAAAAGATAGTGTTTTAGCCCATAGTTTTGCCCCACTATTAATTAACAAGATAAAAGTCAAGAAAGTGATGTTTTGCTTGGGCAGCAAAAAACTTGGTGGGCAAGGCTATGGTGGAAATTTAAAAGTTGCAGGAAACCAAGAAACCAAGAGGAAAGGCTATCTGATTTTGTTCAATAATTATCTTATCATGTGAGAGTTTAGATTAAAATGGTCCACTTTTTCGTTGGTTTTGTACCAAAAACTTGATACACTATTTATTAGCACTAAAAATACTTGCAAGTATACAAGGTAGATCTAGTATAGCTAAAGGTTAAATCTTGGAATATCGAACACGTGGAATAAGATTGCAATTCTATCTTATACTAAGTGTCAATATACTATTTTGAGACACATGATTTTTGGGTATATTTATTAAACAGGACAGAAAGAAATAAATAAATAATGAAAAACATAACATATAAATAACAAATAATATACAAAACAGGCTAAGGAATGTAGAGTTTTAGGAACCACAATCAAAAGTTAATATCCAAAGGACTTCCTTGAATTAAGGTCTCTAGAGTTACTAAGCTATCACGATGTAAAATTATATCTTCTCTGAAGCATACAATTTGTAGATTGCTACCTAGAACCGAAGTTTCATTCCTAGAACTAAGGCTACGAGCTCCTAAAAGCTCCTAAGATAAATTTGCTTCATTCAAAGGCTCAAATCTCTCGATTATATTGGCAAAGACGTCAATTTCTCCTCTTTCAAATTAGACTACTCGTTGCTTTATAGTAAAATCACATGCATTATAAGATGGCCAATCAAATATATGTATAAGCACAAGAGAAATCGAAATAACTACAAGAGCTAACAAGCAAAAACAATTGAATAAATAATTTATAATCGTAGCATGTTACCAAAAATTCTACAAAATATGTTAATACTAGTCAAGTAAAACAACATAAAGTACTAGACATGAAGAAAAACAAAACAAAACCCAAGGTTGAATCTTGTAGTCTTGAGTCTTCACCTCTTACTGGATGCAGAGCCGCTCCAATGGAATATGGAAGAATAATATGTGGAAAATGGGATGAAAAAAGTATAGAGATGGAGAGGATTGGAGGCTCGAGATGAATATTATGAATTAGGATATATGGTATATATAGTCTAGGAAAGGATTTATAATTAGTAAAAAGTACCCTTCAAGTAATGGAAAAGATGGTAAATTCGAAATCCTCAATTAATAGGAGAGATTTGACAATAATTTATTCCATTCCTTAATTTAGCCTAATTTTGAGACTTGCAGCAACATTCGTAAAATGACCATAACTTTCTCCACAGAAATTTAGATGTTCAAGGTACCTGTGAAGCTCTTTCGAAGACGAAGAGAATAATATTAAGAGCCTTGATTGGACTTCAAACTCGTTGGCGAGATGGGCTCGAACAGAGGCTTCGAACCTTGATCATTTTTGCACCTTTTTTCTATCTTTTTCTATCCTTTATCAACAAACACGTCAAAATATATAATATATGCAATTTAAGAACATAATTTGCAAGATTGACATTAAAAAACATGCAAATCCGTGTTTATCAATAATATCATGGAAATGTGTGTTAGCTATCCCCATTCATGGAAAATAACATAAGAGCACCCGCGGTTGAAGAAGGCGTCGCCCCTCAGTGCGGAGGAGCTCGTCCGCCCGTTGGCCCTCGTGGCACGTCGATTCCCAAGGCAGCCGTTGCAAATTGTTTTTTTTTTAAAAAAAAATTCATAAATAATTCGAAATAATACCAAAAATTAAAAAAAAAAATTGGTTTCCCCAAAAAAAAAAAACCCGTTTATGGACGTTTTTTTGGTTTTTTTTATTTTTTTTAATCCCAAAATCTATATAAATACAAAATTAATCATCCTTTTAAATCAAATTATCTCTCATTCATATTTTTTCATACTAAATCATCTACATCTTCCCCCCTTCAAAATCCTCTCTAAAAAATTTAAAAAGGGATTTCACCAATCTCATTCGGGGGAGGAAGAAAAAAGAATATTATGAACAATATCTTCCCGCTATAGGTTTTATGTGCCCCCAACCCCCGCCCCTCCTCCTCAACCAACTAGAAAAAACGTGCAAAACCCCTCATGATAGAGGGACCCCCAAACTCGTTCCCGCTTTTTTTCCGGCCCCGGGGTATCGGGAAAATTACTTTGGGTCGTTTTTCTTTAAACAGGGTTTTTTATGCGTTTGTCAAACATTGTCCACCGTGTTGAATACTTTTAATCGGGGGTAAAGCCCAAAACAAAGTCTCCGGCATTGCAAAAGTGTCTTGTCCATCAAAAAATTCTCGGGGAAAAGGTTGACCTCTTCGCAGTATTTTATATGGTGAGTCGGGCCCGAAACCCCATGCCTCAAGGGTTTTCATTTGGGTTGTTTGCTGCAAGGGAAATTTCCCTTGGGCACCCGGGAAAGATTGTCAACGGTTGCTTCATTTCAGAAAAACGGGCCCCGGTTTTCCCCGGGATGCTGGGGGACATTAGGCATTGTAATACTCCCACTTTTTGTATCCTTTTGTTGTTTCCCAAAGGATGCCCCTTTTTTTTAAGGCAGATATTTAGTATAATCTTTGTTTATTTTCGAAATTAAAAGAGTCCTGAACTTTCCAATTGATTAAAAAAATATATATTCTAATCCTTTATTTGAGTCCAACTTGCTTGAAAGCCTATTTCAAAATTTATTTATTCTTTTTGGGGCCCTCCTTTTTATTAAAAATATTGTCGAGCCCAACACATTAAAAAAAAATTTTTTTGGAATCCCCAAAACTTTTTTTTCCCTCAGGAGATAGACGTCTCTTCTTCTCCCGCAAGCGACTTCTCCAATTCAAAAACCAGAAATCAAAAGTCACATATTAATGCCTCAATTCCCTTCAAATTCCTCTTCCTTAACGTCACATATACTCTCAAACACCACTCTTCACTATCACCTAAAGAGAAAAAAGACGGGTAAAAAACTTTATGGATGGCGAGCTCCGAGGCATATATGGACAACGGCAGCAACACCGACGGCGCTGCACTGAAGGTGAAGGCGGTGGCTGCGTACATCCCCAAAGACAACGACGGACGGAGATGGATTCGGCATGAGAACCTTGACGGGGGAGGTTCTGGAACAGTGATTTTTCACTGCCCAAAAAAAACAGCAACAGACCGTGGTGTTAACAGGGGTTTGGGAAAAAACCTATGCCAGCTCACGGATGAAGATGTGGCAACTCGATCCCATCATCTTGTGCAACGAATAAAATTAAAAAGTCAAAAAAAAAGGGGGAGAACTTTAAGGGAAGAAGGGGTTTTCCCTTTTACTATGAAAAGAACGTGCCAACTGGTGGTGGGACCCAAACGAAAGGGGAAACAAGTTGTTGGGGAGCTTTGTTTAGTTTTTGGTTTTTCGATTAAACCCCTTTGGGGTTTTTATTATTTGGGTTTTAACCCCGTATATATATGGGGGGAGTTTGAAAAAATTTTTCTTTTTTCATTGAATGAAAAATGAAAATTTTCCCTTTTTCTCACCCAAAGGGTCTTCTTTGCTTTCATTTTTCATGGCTTGTTTCATAATCTTTTATGGTATCGGGGGGGGATTTTAATCCCGGCTTTTTTTTTTTTCTTTTTCTTTTTTTCATTCCTTTTTAAGGGCCCTGGCGGTTCCCCAATGAATCAAACGCTAGTGCTGATTCCTTTTTTTCTACCCATTCCATCTCGCCAAAATTTGCCTATCTCGTGAAACTCACGGACTCCAATTTTTCTTATATGGCAACAGAAATCAAAAACCCGTGGGGGCTAGGGCCCTGGAAGGTTCTCACGGGGAAACTCCTTGCCCCGGCCTCTCTTCCCGACTTTTGCGAGATGTTTCCAAGCCGTCGTCAAGAGGGGGTAGAGCATGGTTGTTGTCATCTTTTTTTAAAAGTGCCCCGATTAAGTCGCGGGCCAAGACTCCCAAAGACAGGGAAGGCCTACCCCCAAACTATGCTAGTCAACCCTTTGGCCAAGAAAATTTGGTTTAGATCCCCTTCCAAAAACCCCGAAAGAAAATCTTGGGATGCAAGAGTATCCCCAACAAAATGAAATCTTAGTGATTTCTTGGGATCTGCAGTTTGTGATCTTAAAAAGACCCGTCCTATATTCTTGGTGGGGTTTCACAAAAGTATAACTCAAAAAAGGTGGCAATCTCACGGGGGTGAGCCATGGAGTTTCAAAAAGTTTTTGACTCTTTTTTACTTTTTAGACAAAATTTTAAAAGGGGTTCAGTTGATAGTGCGGAAGTTTTAAGGGCAAACCCCCTTCCAACTTGGGTCAACAACGGGCAACGAAATGGGAACTCACACTTTTCTTCCCCTTCCCGGAGAGGGAGGAGAGGAAAATGGTCGTGGAGGAAAGGGGGCGGGGAAATATAACAAAACTCAAAGCTAATATGCCAACCTGCCAAAACCCGGGGAGGGGGGGAAAAAATGTTGGTATAGATATGAAATGAATGGATCCCCCTTCCCAACCTTGTGGAGCAACGCCGGGGAAAAATCCCCCCACAACACCCATCGGACACCTAGTCGGCCCCGACCAAATCCCCCAAAGGGATCCTCTCCTTTAAAGGGGGATGTCCTTCCCCCGGGATAGCTATGACTCCTCCAACACCAACCTTGGGATCCGGGGTTTAGGGGCAACAAATCATGTTACAAATGATTCGAGCAACCTCCTCGGGGGCAGGGACAGGGAGGTAAGAAACTTGTTTGGTGATGGTCATAAAATGAATATTGTTTCTATTGGGGAAACACTCTTTCCCCTCGATAGAGGTTCTCTCTCTAGCAAAAAACTCCTTCTAAAAAAACCCTTCACATGTGCCTAACATAACCCAAAAATCTCATTAGTTTTCTCTCAAATTTTCTTGGGGATAACTCGTTTTCTTTAAGGGTTTTATCCCTTCTCTTGTTTTGTCAAGGACCCCAAATCCCAAAGGGAAAAGGGGCCCGAAACCTTTTTTGATGATGGACTTTACTTTTTTTGTTTTCGCCAAAAATCAAGAGAGGGTTGCATCCACTTCTTCTTTCAATCAAATTAAAAATCCCCCTTGAACACACCTCTCGACCGGGTCCACTTGGCCCCTCTAGTTTAAAGATAAAAAGTAAATTTCACAATAGATTAGGACATCCCTTCCATGATGTTGTTAAAAATGCTCTTGATGGATGAAAATTTTCCCACTTGCCAATGAAAACAAAAAAAACCATTCTTGTAGCATATCAAAATCTCATAGATTACCTTATACTTTATCAAATTCAAAATGCACGTTTTACAAAATAATCCAAAAGGATTTTTGGGGGGCCATCCCCAAAATCTCTTCAAGAAATAATTTCAGTATTATGGGGCTTTCATTGATCAATATAGTCATTCCCCTTGGATATATCTCTTGAAGTAAAAAAGGGATGTGCAACTGAAAAAAACAATTAAAAGGTTTGGGGTTAAAAACCCAATTCTCAAAGTTTAAAAATTTTTTCAATGGGGATGGGGGAATTAAGCATTACCCGATTTTCTCAAAAAATGCATACTTCATAAAAAGTGTCCTTTGCCCCCTCCCTTTCCACAAAAAAATGGTTTGGGGAAAAAAAACACGGAATTTTTTAAAAAGGCTTATCTCTTCTTGCTCATGGGAAACCTTCACATCTTTTGGGGATGATTCATTTCTTTCCTACATATTTTAAATCCCATGTTTTGGGAAACCTTTGGGAAAACCCTTCACCATTTGAGAAACTTCATAAATCGCCAATTCGGTTTTTCCAACCTTTGGCCGTTTTTGCTACCCTTTTTTCTGGGCCCCTTATAACAAGAATAAAAGGGAAATTTCGGTTTTGGTTGGAGCAACTTTTCGGATATAGCCCTTCCTATAAAGGTTATAAAGCTCACTTCCGGGGGGTAAAACCATCTCCCCCCAAGGAATAACTTTTGATAAAACTTTTTTTTCCATTCAAAATAAGTCATCATCGGGGCAATTTTCCCACTATCTCTTTGATGCCTCTTTTCATGGTAGCTTTTTAACACCTTTTTCCCTCGGTTGTCTCCCCTTTTTTTCCCCTCTTTCCCGTCTTTCCTACCTAAACATCCAATCCTAAAAATTTCCCCACCCGGATAATCCTTCGTGCCTCGGTTGATGTTCCAACTTCCCCTACTCCGATCACTCCTCACCTCGGCCCCCCTCCGATACCCCCCCACAAGTTCACCACCACCACCACCACCACCTCCCCCCCCTTCACACACCACATAAATTACCATAAAAAGGGGGGGGAGTCTTAAAACCTAAAAATCTACCCCATAAAATTGTCCCCCGTCAAATTTCCCAAAAATCGGGTTTCCCCTTTTCCTTTTGTTTTTTTTGGGGGAAAGGTCCATGTTTCGGATTTTTTAGCTCTCCTTAAAAATCATCCCCGGATTTTTACCACTTTACCCCCCGGAAAAAACCTTTTATAGGTTGTACATGGGTCTTCAAATTTAAAAAAATTTCTTGATGGAAGCACCCAGACACGGGGCCAGGGTTGCCCGGCTTTACCCCCCCCGGGGGGTTTTTGATTTTTCCCGGATTTTCGCCCCTTTGGGGGAAACCCTTTCCCACAATCGACTTTTCTCTTAGTTTGCCTCCAAGGGATGGTCAATATCTTTTGGGATGTTAACAATTTTTCCCTACAGGCTTTTTAAAAGGAAATTTACATGAAGCACCCCATTGGTTTTGAGCAAGGAGGGCCTCATCTTGTTTGTAACCGAACAAAGCAATATATGGTTTAAAACAAGCTTCTCGAGTTTGGGTTTTTTACCATCCACTCCTTTTTATTTTCTTTGGATTCACTACAAAGGGTGATTTTCTGTTCATCGGGCACTTGGCTTTTTTAATTTTTATCTTCTACTTTACGTTGATGATAGTTTCCTAATGGTAATGTTCCATCTTTCTTTTGTTTTGTTATTTCTCAACTTCCTCTCATTTCTCTTTGAAAGATCTGGGGGAGGTGAATCTTTTTCTTGGTGGGGGGTTTTTAAAACTAAAGAGGCAGATTTTAGTCAATCCACCTTGTTCAAGATCTTTTAAAGAGAGGAACATGTTAGGGAAAAAGGGTGTCCTACCCCAGGGTTTTTAAAACCGTGATTTAAGAAAATCATTGGAATCTCTTCAAAAATGCTAAGCTTTTTTTGGAAAAACCGTTTGGGGCCCCTAATATGTAAAAACCCCAAGACCGGGCATCAATTTTGTTTTTAACAAAGTGAGCCGGATATGGCCCCAACCCCGAAATCTCATTGGAAAGGGGAAAAGGATCCCCCGGATATTTGTCGGGGGCTTTGAATCAAGGGATTCACCTAAGAGGTGGGAAATGGAAGGCATTCAAATTTTGTGATTTTGATTGGGGTTTAAATTTTGATGATAGGGATCAAAAAGTGGGGTTTTGCACTTATTTCCGGGGAGAATCTGATCTCTTGGAGTGTGAAGAAAGGACGAGGGAGCTCGTTAGCACGAAGGAGTACGGAGTTTGGCGCATGTGGCCGGGGAAACGGGTTGGTTGCATTCAAATTCTTTGGGGAAGGGGAAAAAAAGAAGGGTTGTTGTTTGGGGGTTTACAATTTGAGTGCAAAGCACTAACCCCAATCCTTTTTCATTCAAGAACTAAACACTTGAACCCCCGGGTGTTTTAAAGGGGGGCCGGGGTTTTGGGGAAATGAATTGGGGCCCCGGGCATGTGGCCCACTTCGGGTCAAAAAGCCACATCTTGGAAAAACCTTTTAAATCACCAAAACCTTCATCGGGTTGGGGAGAAAAAATTGGAGCGGTCGAGCAATCTAAGGGTAGGATTGAGGGGGGTGTTAACGGTGGGTTTTGAGAAAAACTAGCCAGCTCACGGATGAAGATGGGCAACTCGATCCACATCATCTTGTGCAACGGGAAAAATGAAACAAGTCCCAAAAAAGAGGGGGGAACGGGGAAAAAGAAGGATCCTAAAATAGATGAACGTCTTAAACCCGGGGGGGTTTTGGACCACAAACGCAGCCCAAAATTTTTCGGGGAAAAGGGTTTGTATTTTTGTGTAATCGGGTTTTTAAGCCCTTTGGGTTTATTATCTTAAAAAATTAACCCCCCCATATATATATGCATAAGTTTTAAGCAGCTCATTTTTCATTGAATGAAACAGTGAAAATATTTTCTTTTCAGCTTAAGTCTTCTTTGCTTTCATTTTTCATGGCTTGCTTCATAATCTTTTAGTTATCAACAGCGGGGGCTCCCCTTTGGGAAACCCAGGGCAGCAGCCCGGGGGATGGGGATCAGCCACGGGCTGACAGTGGGAGGCAACAAGAGCCGCGACTCTGTCCCCCACGTCCGGGGGCAGCAGGCTGGGGGGGGGCGGCCGGGATGACGAGCAGCAGCTCGGGGGGCTAGCAGGGGGGCCGGGCCCCGGGCCCCCAGGGGTGTGGGAAAGGAAAAAAACGGCGCAGGCTTCATTGAGACCCTATCAACAGCAGCCGGGCACACGGCGGGGGATTGGAAAAGACGGAGGAGCTGCAAACCCGGGGGAAAAGGGGAGGTTGGGGAAAGGGGGCTGTGTTTTTGGGTCTTCCGAACCAAGGAAAACGAGGAGCCCCCGGGGACCCCGGCGCGAGAAGTCCGAGAGAGAGATGGGGGCAGAAAAAGCAACGATGGGCCCCCGATTTGGAGAACGAACAACGGGCCCCGAGGGGAAATGAGGGAGGTGTGATAGAGAAATTTAGAATCCCGGGGGGGAGAGTGAAAAAAGGGATGATTTGGGTGACCGCAGCTGCTCGGACCAAACTCGGCGGTGACGGAGAAGTAGAGGCAGTGGCGGCAAAAAGGGGATGGTTTCCAGGCGACCACGGTGGTGAATGGTAGCGGACAGTAGCTCGCAAGACAGCTGGCAGCGGCGGTGCTGAGTTTTGCCGGAGAGGAGGATTTTTTAGAAGAGAAGAGAGAGAGAGTAGAATGGCTGTAAGTTTGATACATGAAGAGAAAGGAGGCGGTGCTGAGGTTGGGGGAGAAGAGAGATAGCAGTGGTGGTGTGTAGTGGCAATTGAGAATTGAGAAAAAGATAGAGCTGAAGGAGAGTGAGAAGCCAGAGACGCCTAGAGCGGCCACGAAAATTTAAAGGTAGATGAAGAATAAGACGTTCACGGAAAATTTCTTAATTTACTAAGAAAGATCGACGAGGTTGCCTTTCGCACGTTAAGTTATGATCAAACGAGACGTTTGAGTTAAGGAAAATTTTAAGCTTTTGAGGTGGGCTTTCTTTTAAAATATTTTGCAATATTTTGCCAAATTATGAATAATGTATCTCTTTGCAAATATGTTATGTCTTGCCATATTTTGTTTTTAATGGAGCTGCCAATCGATTGTCTACTGGGTTTAATTCCCCCTAGATTTGATAGTTAACGAATTCGGCCGACTAGGGTGAGCCCTTACTCAGCTAGTGTACACAGATAGAGATCGTGAGCGACTTTCGGTCGGGCCCGGGCCAGTTGATCGAGTTTGGGCCACATTCTCGTTTTCACACGATGGTTGATTTGGTATGTGATAGTTGATGATGATAGTAGATCGGCCGATCGCCATTTTAAAGTTGAAAGTATTTTAGCGTTTCTGCAGATTTTAAAGTAAAACCCGAGTGCACTTAAAGATGGCATGGCATGACTTTATTTTATGAAAATATTTTGGCATAAGTTCACGAGTGCATCAAGTACTCACTTCGATGTGTTTTCCTATGTGCAAGTTAGCCCTGACGAGCGGTGGGTGTTGAGCATAAAAGTAAAGAAGATGTTTATCAAATGTTGAATATGTTGTCTTCATACATTATATTATTCTACTGGTTCAAGTATTGTTGAGATAATATTCTTTTGAGTTGTTGATTGTCGAAATGGTACTTTGATTTTATTCGAGCTATTTCAATTATTTCGAGCTATGGTCGAGTTTCGTTGCTTTCTATCCTTAATCGCGATCCACCGTGTTTTCTATCCTTAGAAAATGCGAGCGATGCAGTCATGCATTGGAAGTGGAAGAATTGCCCATGCTGAGGCAATACTTAAGCGGCAACACTTCATGGGTCCGGGCCACTTCCGTGCTCTTAGCTAAGAGCACGGATGGGGATATTCTAAGAAGTTACATACAGTGATAAATCAAGTAATATGAGGATTACATAATGTTTTAGTGGGTTGGTTTATCAATGAAGCCAAATTATTCAAATTGAACTCGATATTAGAGCAACTCGAAGGGAGAAGGTAAATGAAAAGGGTATATCATGTTTATACTTTCCAAAAGTGTAACATACCTTTCTAAAACCACTTAACTCCAAGGATAAAAGGTATATAGAAAGGTATATCATTTAAAAAAATAAAATAGTAGTACAAAAGCATTAAAAAACATAAAGTGTAATACCTTTCCCTTGGAGAATGATTTTTTATGAAAAGAAGGTAAATATGGTGGTTATATCAAGGACGGACGCAGAAAATTATTATAGTAGGGGCTATATATTCTAAATTTTGTATAAAATAATATATTTTCTATAAGTTGTTTTGATAGGGCTTTTGCAATTCATTTTACACAAAATACTAATAAAACTATATATGTTATATAGCTAAAATTTAAAAATAAAAATAAAAAGTTGGGGAAGGGCTTAAGCCCCTCCCTAATCACGTGTGTCCGCTAGTGGGTTACATGATTTTACCTCTCCAATGATGGAGATGTAAAGATACCTCTTCAAAATGGGAAAAGGTATAATACCTTCTCAAATATATAAATTGTGGAGTAGTATATATTAACAATAGAAATGAAGAATAAGTTGTGCTTACAATGAAAAGACGAGTGCCCGTATGTGCATCCACAGACTGAATGGATCATCAAATATATAAATATCGACATCTTGGTAAAGAGCTCGCGCAATCTGTATCCTCTGCATTCGTCCATAGCTCATGTTGATTCCCTCTCACCAATAACAGTTTGATCCCCAAAGGTAGAATCACAAGGTCTTTATTCAGCGAGCATGCTTCAAGGACCCTATTGTATCGTTGTCTATCCATTTCCTTACCGAACAATATATTTTCTTCTATTTTTCCACTTTCTATCCAAGCCGACCGAGCAACATAGGCTTTTGTTCTGAAAGACTAACCGCTCGATATTTTTGGTATTTCGCCCAAACGCTACAAAGTAAGCTAGACTTGCCGAACCAACCTTGCCACAAACCGCAACCCTCATTCCACGCGATACTCTAAAATTAATATCTCTCAACGTAGAACTAGGAGATGATACATCCCAAGAAAAGTTTCCATCTACTATCTCAATGGCGAAATTAGAACTACCAACGGAAGCTTCTCTACTACATCGTGGCAAGTCGTCAAGAGAAAGGAATGACGCAGATTCGATCTAGAGAAACCTTGGTCTGAACAATGGCTATTGTGTCGGGCGGATTGTAATTTGGCTCTTGAAGAATCCTAAAGGTTACCAGCGCGAGATAGTATCTTTCCCGACTCAGTAGATTCTTATAAACACGCTAGCACCAAAAGTTACCATAGACACGAACGTAGGAGCACCCCAAAAGAGAAATGTAGTGAAAGCGAGGTGTAAGGTATCTTGCCGACCACTTGGTTTCTACACTCCTAAGTTCCTGAATTTGAGAGAAACCGCAATTCCCGAGCCTGAAATTTAAGGATTCTCATGTTCCTCAAGACTTAAGTCGCCTTATCCTTTCATCTTTAGATTTCATTAGCCCTTCCTAAAATTTCTCCTCCAATTTCGAGTGGAACATTTGCTAGCATGACTACAACGGTAGAAGCAAGTGCGCTATTGAAGCAACCCCTAGATTTTTATACAATATAATTAATGCTAAGCTGATCCCAGAACCAACATCCATGGATAAAATACCAACGGAAGTCACTTATCCTCTCAGCATCAACCCCATGAAATTAATAATTTCCCCCGTTGTATGTTCATTCTTAGATTGACATGAAAGCGTCGATCCCTTATCATATATTTTGGCAACTAATGTTGCTCTTGCCCTATAACCCCCCTGTTGGACCTTAAAATACCAATGTCTCGCGTGCAAAGTGCTCGAACCTTTGCAATGGTAAATGGAAACTAATATATGCTCATTTGCAAAATGCCTACTTCCATTCAATCTTGGACAAAGATATCAATGAGGTAAGGGCCAACATAGAAGCCGACGTGTAAATCAACCCACAAATACCAGAAATCGCAACCTCCCTCAAGCGTAAAAAGCAACCCCTTGTCCGGCATGCGCAGTGACTCGTTTACTTCCTCCACTATAGGACTCCGAACTTATCATTTAAAAACTGGAAACGCCCTCGCGGTGTCAAGTCGGCAGGCGAGGAACATCCTCGAGATCCCAAAGCTCTCTTGTACCCTTGCGCGATTAAAGTGCTCATCCAGAAAGTAAAGAGATTATAAAGGGGCTCTTCAAGCATAGGGTTGTCATCCTCCCTTTTCCCACCCCAAATCCCGGTGAAACGAACTGAACTTTATGGAATTGAAACAATATCGAGGCCCAAAAAAGAGTCGACAAATGTTTTTGCTTTTCGAAATAAAGAAGGTCTCTTACTAGGCAATAACAACACACAACGAACGTCCCCACCAAAGCCTCGAACGAGGGGATACTTGGTTTCTTTCAAATTCAAGAAGCGAGATATGCAGAAGAGAAAGGAGACGACGAAAGTGTTTTGACAATCAAGTCGATAAAGTTAGGATCTTTTCATGACTCCAGCCATTTGCATGCCAATAGAAGAGGTACAAAAAGCATAGAGTGAGATTGAAGAATGAGCGCCTAAGGAGGATAAAAGGATTGTTTTGTAGTATGAGACATTGCTATGTTAATGGTTTTCATCGTTGTTGCTCCTAAATTTCGTGTGAAGCCACGAACTGCGCAAAGTATCCTTATGAAATTATCTTTTATGCTATACGATGCTTGCTCGAGCTACCCCATTCATGGTATAATTCATCAAACCTCTTGCTCTCACACTTCTCAACAAAATGGGGTAGCGGCGCAAGCATTTTCATATTTTAGATGTTGCGCGTACTCTTATGTCTCACATAAATGTGCCTAAGTATCTATGGTTTGATGTGTTCTTACTGCATGTTTTCTTATTAATAAGATGCCATCTAGGTGTTGCATAGGGATATTCCTTTTCTTGTCTTCATCCACGATAAACCTCTATCATATTCCTCCTCGCATTTTGGGTGTACTTGTTTTGTTCATGATCTTACTCCTGGGTTGGATAAGTTGTCCCCTGCTCCATTAAATGTGTTTTTCTTGGTTATTCTAGAACCAAAAGGGATACCGATGTTTGATCCTCGGACGTCACCTTCTTTGAGTTTCACTTATTTTACTAATTCTCAAACTAAGCCAACCACCGAGTTAGATCCTACTCCTTTGCTGCACAAACTTTTGTATCTTTACCTTCGTTTTCCTTTTTTTGGTCATACACACGCATCAAACCCGCAAAACCCGAAGCCCCAAAGAACCAAAAGCTCATGCCCACCCGCCAAACATCTTCCCCTCCAAAAAGATGCGTTCCCCCCGATGAGTTACCCCCCTTTCGCAGGAAACGGTTGTACCAGTGTCTAATCTTTTTTTCCTTTACTCGATTAAATGCTCATTTTCGTCCCTTTTGCTCTTTGTTTTTTATCTCGTTATTCCAACTTCCCCAAGGGCAAAACACCCCAGGCGACCCGCATGGATGAGAGATCAAGCTTTGAGTGGGGGTACTTGGATATTGGTACATCCCCCAAATTTGGGTAGATATTGATCTTGTCGTTGGGTGTTTACCATAAAATTTCTTGCGATGGTAGTATTGATCGATCAAAGCTGGGCTTGTCAAAGGATACACAAACAGGATTGACTACTTGAGACTTTTGCCCCCCGTATAACTCCCCAAAATTTTTTTCTTTTTGGTTTTAATCTTTCGTGGCCCATGTACCGCTTGATGTGAAGAATGTTTTTTTGTATGGGGATTTGACTCGATGGTTTTTAGGAGCAACCCCCGGGATATGTTCGGGGGAGGATGCTACTAAGGTTGTTTCTCAAAAGGCAATTTATGGCCTTAAACAAAGCCCCGGCGTGGTTTGATAATTTCCCGGGTGTTTTTGGGAAACTTTTGGGTTTTTAAGCAATGCAAGTCGATCATTCGGTTTTGGGACATCAAGATCGGGATTGCATTCTATTGTGTATGTTGATGATATACTCTATTTAAGTGATGTTCTAATTGAGGAAACTAAAAATATTTGCATCAACATTTTGTTATCAAGGATGGGGGGAGTCCTAAGTATTTCTTCAATTAAATTGCAACGAAAATTCTAAACCCCTTATCTCGAAAAGATGCTCGATTTTAAAAAAACACTACTTGGAACAAAGTTTTGATGCTCCTATGGGGGTTTGATCCAAGTGTTTGGGATGATAGTGGAGAATTTTTGGGAGGATAAAGCAAGTATAGCGTCTAGTTGGAAAACTTATCTACTTGAAAAAAAAGGCCGATATTTCCTTTGATGGGTTTTTTGCCCGTTTTCTGGATAAGCCTAAGCAAGTTCACTGATCTATATCAAGAAATTCCCAAAGGATTTTTTTTAAAAAGAATGGTCATCTAAAAATTAAGGATATTCGATTTGGGAAACGTTTAAGTCGATGAAAATTCTTCGGGTATTGCACCTACTTTGGGGGAAACCCGGGAACTTGGCGGAAGAAACAACATCTCAAAAAGTCTTTGGGCCCAGATAGAGCTATGGCTCATCCTTTCCGAGATGATTGGAGTCAAAATCTATTGGAGAATTGGGGTTCACTTTTGATGAATACCGATGCATTTTGGGTAACCGGCCGACTAATTTTCAACAATCCGGTTTTTCATTAAAGGACTAAACATATTGAAGTTGATTGTCATTTCATTCGAGAGTGTGTTTTGAATCGACAAATTTCTCTCCCCTTTACTTCATTCCCAACCGTTCGATATCTTTACAAAAACCCTTTCTGGGCTTTTTAACTTTGTATCAAGTGGGCATGATCAATATATATGGTCCAAAGGGGGGGGAGTGTTAAATATTATATGTATTATGTACATCGGGAAATTTAAAATGCCTACATCTCTTTACTTTTATATTTGGCCCATGTTTACTAATGAATATATAATACTTTCTCCCCTATGTACTATATTTTATTTTCTACATGTAAAAAGTTTTTTGAAGTGAAAAAAGTAGAGAAAAAAATAGAAAAAAGATGAAAAAAGAGATAATGTGTTGGTTTTTTTTTTAAAAAAAAGGGAAAAGACCCCTTATAAAAACGACCAAAAAAAAAATATGTCCCTTTTAATGGCAAGGAGTAGTAATTGTTTAAACCGTGTGACATTTAAGTACACTAATACCAAGTACATAAGTAGGAAGAGATCAAACACTTGACCCTTATTTTTACCTAGTAGAGAATAAATACTAGTATTTACGAGTTTTTTTTGGGGTATCTGGACAAAGGATGCTAACATTTTTTGTATTTGGTTTCTGATCAAAGTGTGGTATTTGATTAAGTATAAGTAAATACTACTTTGAAAATTACTAATGAGTGATTTATCATTTAGATAACAAAAAAAGTTCATCAAACAGTACAATAATATCATTAGTAAATGTACAAGAACTTAAAGGGCCTATTCTGCCAAAACAAAAACAAAGGAACTTGTATGAATTATAGACAAGTTCCATCATCATCGTTGTTGTTGTCGCCATCATCAACGTCATGCAAAAGAAGAACATTTCTTTCATTGATTTAGATTTGACAGATGTTCAACACTAGAGCTTGATCTGATGCTGTATTCTGCCACCAGCTTGGCAAACAGAGATGACTTATCCTCCAACAGCTTCCGGCGACTCGTATTCCTTGAGCAATCCTGCACCACAAACATAACCAACTCAATCCCAATTAAATCATATTCACACACTGCTCAAGCCACAACACACATACCGTTATCTAACAACACAACCATGTCGCTATCCAGCACGGACGTTATCCTGTGTGCAATCGTTATAACTGTCGAGTCACAGAAATGGTTCCTGAGGGTCTGTTGGATCAGGTTATCAGTCGCTGTGTCAACAGACGCTGTTGCCTCATCGAGCACAAGGACCTTGCTTTTCTTCAGAGCACGCGCCGAGGCAAACCAGCTGCCTTTGTCCCACGCTCCAGTTCTCTCCATTCTCAGACACTGTTTCACCACAATTCAATCTTATCGAGTAAATAAACAAGTCGAACAAAGAAGAAGAACAATCAGTAAGCGATATTAACCTGCAAAATCAAGTTTCTCTGGCTTTTTCCTGCCCTCGTCACCAAGCTGGCATTTGTCCAAAGCCTAAATAACAACAGAAACAAGACATTTAGCCAACACGCAAATCATGAGTACGAATTATCAACTAAACCAAACGGACCTCCCATATCTGCTCATCAGTATACTCTTCAAGGGGTCGAGGTTAGTTCGAACAGTTCCCTCAAACATTGTTGGATCTTTTGGGATTATGCTCAACTTGGATCGTAAATCATGAAGTCCAATAACTGCTATATTGATACCATCGATCAGTATCTGTCCGACTGTTGGCTCTACAATTCGGAAGAGTGTCTGAATAAGTGTTGATTTGCCACTTCCTGTTCTTCCTACTATACCAGTCCTCTTCCCTCCAAAGAAAGTACATGTTAGGCCTCGTAGCACGAAGGGCAAGTGAGGAGCGTAACGAACCTACAACAACAGCAGTAATGTCAGCACAACGACAACTAAAGCATTTTGAAACAGCACACAACAATGCAGCCCATCGCAAAAATCACCTGAAGGTCTTGGATATTAACTTCTCCCTTTGGGGAGGCCAGCAACTCTGCGGCCTGTTCGACTCAATGACAAGAGGAGGCTCACTTGAAGTGAAGTATACTGAAGTATTCTTTCAACAGATATGATTTTGTTCTCCATAAAGCAAAGGTTCCCAAAAACCCCCGGGATTTAAAATTTTTAAATTAAGGCCATACGTCACCGCTAAACCAGCAATACCCATTGCACATTTAAATGAAAAACTATTTATCTTTAAAAGGTTTCAAAAATTATTTTTAAAAGGGTTTAAGACAGGGTATAATTGCACACCACTCACTTGGATCAATAGTTCCTTCAGGAAGAGTAATCAGGAAAACAGTGCACAGGTAAACGTCATGGGGCAACACACCCAGACGCAGGCATAGCCACTCCATGGCACCAGCTGTATTAAACTTAGGTCAAATATCCATCTAAGTCTTAACCCAACTCGGAAATTTGGGGCTTGATCAAAACTCCTAATGGTGATTGATCCTGATAGTGTCTCCGAAAAGTGTTGTATAACTGGAGCTTTGCTCACTCCACATAGCCGGGCAAGTTCTCGGGCAGCAGCTATGTAATATCTCTGGAAAGGAAAGTATTAAATTAACTAACCATTGAATCGTATGCGATTGTACTGAATTAAGTAATCATTGAATCATATATGCACATGATAAGCAACATAACTTGAAGTCGGAAATGCCTGGAACAAAGCATGTTGCCATAAAAGTATAGGAAAATCAAACTACTGCGCCCGTATATTAAAATATACAGTATAAAAAGAGTTTACCTGTAACAATATGCAAATTGCAATTACTGGAACGAAAATGATGAAGACCTGCCAAGCAACTTGTGACATGACTGCAACTATTCCGAGAAGCTGAATCACAGCAAAACAAAAGAGCGAAATGATACCCATGTTCAAATCAACAGTACTTTGGTCCGTGGATGCCTGCGAAAGAACATAGCTTTTATCAAAAGTTACTCTTTAAGCAGCTTGACTTCAATGAGAATTAGTCACGGTGTTAATGAAAGTGAACCATATATGAGAAAAAGAAAAGAAAATAAAAGAGAATCATCACATACTCTATTGAGAATTCGCCCACTTGGAGTGGAATCAAAGAAAGACATGGGAGCACGGAATATGCAGAGATGCATCTTGTTAAAGAGTATGTTTGCAGTTTTGTAGCTAATGGTCACAACAGATAAAGCCCTCCCCAAAATGCAAAAAGCACTTCCAATCGACAATGCAACATAGACAAGGATAAGGGTAGAGCCTCCAACTTGAGGTGCTTCATCCTTGGAAACAGGAGTTGCCCAAGCCATCCAATAATTGCTTCCAATTTGAAGCACCTGAAAGGCAACCTGAGATAGCAAAGCAATCGGTGCTAGGAGTCCTCCATAGGCTGTTGTAATATAGTTCCAGTAAACTGACAGCCCTACACTTCCTTTCACCCTTTCTTCTTCTTGAACAAGCTGAGCCTTTGTTTCATCATTATTGTCATCATTTTCATGATTTTGAGATTCCTGTAAAACAGGCTTAGCATTTTTACCGCTACTTCCCGCTGTTTTATCCATACTAATGGAATCAAGAGCTGATAAAGCCTCCTCGTGTGCACCGACAAGTTCCATGAAGTCACTTCCTGACCAGAGAATGTCGTTGTATCTGCCTGCTTGTTTAATTTGTCCGTCTTTCATAACCTGATGATTAAAGACTAGGCATATATCACTCGATTATAGTATGTAAGAAAAATGCATCAATTTAGAGATGAATCACTCACCAGAATAAGATCAGCAGCAGGCAAAAACTCCACTTGATGAGTAACATATATAACGGTTTTGGAATCCAGAAGCCGCATAATGCATTCCTGGCATTACATATAAATCATGTTAGTTGGACCTATAAACAAGAGGCATGAGTATAATAAGGAGGATCAACAACTATCATCGTAGAAAAGGTTTCATAAACATATAGTATAACAATATAAATGAAGAACATGTTGTGCTTACATTGAAAAGATGAGTGCCTGTATGTGCATCCACAGCACTGAACGGATCATCAAATAAATAAACGTCAGCATCTTGGTAAAGAGCTCGCGCAATCTGTATCCTCTGCTTCTGTCCACCACTCATGTTGATTCCTCTCTCACCAATAACAGTTTGATCCCCAAAAGCGAGAATCTCTAGGTCTTTATTCAGTGAACATGCTTCGAGTACTCTGTTATACCATTGTCTATCCATTTCCTTACCAAACAGTATATTTTCTTCTATCTTTCCACTCTGAATCCAAGCTGACTGAGCAACATAGGCTTTCGTTCCTGATAGACTAACAACCCCAGATATTTTTGGTATTTCCCCCAAAATACTAGAAAGTAAGCTTGACTTGCCAGAGCCAACCATGCCGCAAACTGCAACCTTCATGCCACGTGAAACTCTAAAATTAATCTCTCTCAGCGTGGGACTAGGTGATGATACATCCCAGGAAAATTTTCCATTTATTACCTCAACAGTAATATCAGAACTACTAACCGGAATCTTCTGTACTACATCTGGTGGCAGATCGTCAAGAGAAAGGAAAGACGCAATTCGATCCAACGAAACTTTGGTCTGAACAATCATGGCTATTGTATCAGGCAGATTGTAAATTGGCTCTTGAAGAATCCGAAAGGTTGCCAATGCTGATAGTATTTTTCCCGATTCAAGTGGGATTCCCATGAGCATACAAGCACCAAAAGTTACCACAGACACAAATGTAGGAGCACCCCAAAACACAAATGTGGTGAAGGCTGTCGTATAAAGATATCTTCCCAACCATCGGGTTTCTACTCCCCTAAGATCCTGAATCCTAGAGAGAAACTTCAACTCCCATGCCTGAAGTTTAAGGATTCTCATGTTCCTCAAGACTTCTGAAGTCGCCTTCATCCTTTTATCTTTGGATTTCATCAACTCGTCCTGAAATTTCTCCTGCAATTTTCCAAGTGGAATATTTGCTAACATGACCAAAATAGTAGCAGCAAGTGCTGCTATTGAAGCAAGCCCAAGATCTTTATACAATATTAGTAATGCTAAGACGACTTGCAGAACCACCATCCACGGATCATGCATATACCAACCAAAGTCACCTATCCTCTCAGTGTCAACTGCCATGAAATTAATAATTTCCCCCGTTGTATGCTCTTTCTTTGATTGACACGAAAGCGTCAACCCCTTATTATATATTTTGGCAACTAATGCTGCCCTCGCCCTATAACTAGCCTGTTGAACCTTAAAAAACCAATGTCTCTGTGCAAAGCACTCAAACATCTTTGCAATGGTGAACGCAGAAACCAATATATATCCCTCATTTGCGAAATGCCTACTTCCATTCAAGTATTGGACAAACACATCAATGAGGTACGGACCAACATAAGAAGCCAACGTGTATATCAGCGCACAAACAGCTGATAGCACAACTTCTCTCCATGCAGTAAAGAGCAATCCCTTGGCTAGCATGGCCGTAGTGACTCGGCTACTTCCTCGACTATAAGACTCCAGCATATCATTCAAAACTGGTAATGCCCCTCCAGCATTATCCAAGCCGGAAAGCTGAGGAACATCCTCAAGATCCAAGGTTTTCTCGTACCCTAGTGCGATCAGAGGCCTCATCCACGAGAAAGTAAAGAGACTATAGAAACCAGCATTGTCATAAGGGGTCACAGTCTCATCCCCTTTAGCTGGTGTAGCACTACCATTTAAAAGGGGTGCTTCAAGGATACTCTCCCCAGCCATTTTCCCACCCCAAAATCCAGTGAAACAAAACACTAAACTCATAAGGGTTGAAACAACATCAGAGGCCCAAAACAGAGTAGACAAATATTTCGCCTTTTCGAAATAAAAAACGTCACTCACTAAGCAATAGCAAGAAACACAGAAGAATAGCCCCCACCAAAGCCTCAGAACGAGGGGATACTTGGTTTCTTTCAAATTCGAGAAATATATATGCAGGAAAAGATATAAAGAGAGCCAAGAAACTGTTTTGACGCCCAATTCCGATAAAGTTAGAATCTTTTCATCACTCCAACTATTTCTATACCAATAGAAGAGGCTCAAAAGGCATAAAACGAGATTAAATAATGAAAGGCCTAAAGAGGAAAAAAGGGTTGTTTTGTAGTATTGGAGAGTATTACTATAATATCTACCATGGTTTTCATCGCCGTTGGTCCAAAATTTCTTGCGAAGCCACGAGATGATGACAATAAACAACAAAATCAAGTGCAAAGAAAGCGTCAAGAAGCGCAATAAAATTGGGTTCAACAGAAAATCAAGACCACCGGCACCTCCTAGTTTCTCACCAATGGAAAGAAGTAGAGAATCAGACATACCCGTGGTGAAGGAGGATGAATTTGCTGTCTGAAGGAATTCCATTATGTCTGGTTGAGTAAGTGTGAAAGTGGTAATGATGAAAAAAAAGTTAGTTGGTATCGCAGCTTTTATACCGGTGTTTTATATCAAGAAAATATCACAAGAATCCATTCTCGTTTTCTTTTCTTTCCCCATACTAAAAGTAAAAAAGAGAGAAAAATTCGGATTCTAATTAAAGTCAAAAAGCATGATTTGTTTGGGCTGGGGAAACGTGGTGGACAAGCGCCGGAGATATTAGTTTAGCGGAGGACGACGCGGTTATAAATCCTTCAATATTTTAGGGTATATATGTTTTTTATTCTATCAGAATAAATAATACGCTCCCCATTTAATAATTGATTTATGAAGACGCAACCATCATAATCTAATTCTGCATTTTGATATGCCTAAGTCTAACCGAGGAAGAAGATTGACTTTCGAATCAGTGTGGAAATACGTCTACATACAACCACTTTTCATGAAAATTGATTTTTACGAATCACTGTGTAAAAATTTGTCCATAATCCATATATATGGAAAATCAGCTCTGGAAATAACAATCACTTTCCTTTATACTGTACAGCCTTCCCTTAAATTTTTACTACTCAAAACAAGTATTTCCTTCAAATTTTTTTAGTTCTTTGTTGTTTAATATTGTACTATTTCCCTCCCATAAAAATCGGAGCGGATCAGCTCATTCATATGCTACATCTTTTAATACTACACTAATCAAATAATGACATGTGGATATTTTTTTAATTAATTAAATAAAAGACTAAAAATTTAATTATCATCATACATTTTCTCATACACCAATAGTTTGCTGCCATGTATACAAAGAAAATAAACAGTAGAGAAATAGATGCTCCAGCTCCAAAGTAGGATGCTTAATAGAACAGACCAATGCCGAGACTTCAACATTTGGAATTTGTATTTCTTTCAACCATGTCAAAGTTTGAAACTTTTTCTTTCATTTCTTATTAGTCGTTGAAATTATGCGAGGATGTGATGAAATTTATGAGAAAGGTATAAGGACCTATTAAAACGAAAAAATTATGCTACATCTTTTAATACTACACTAATCAAATAATGACATTTAGATATTTTTTAAATTAATTAAATAAAAGACTAAAAATTTAATTATCATCATACATTTTCTCATACACCAATAGTTTGCTGCCATGTAGGTATTCTTTAAAAAAGGAAATGCAAAACTTAAACCTAAAATCAACCCTAGAGCTTTCATTTATTCAATTGTCATTAAAAATCAGAAACGTAAAAGCTTAGCGCCGAACAAGAGTCTGCAATTTTATTCTCAAGTTCAAATAAAGAAGATCTTCAAGTTTTCATTTATTCAAGTCAAAAGCGTAAGTAATTCATTTAATTTGAACTTGATTCCATTTGTTATAATAATTGTTATCCATTTTTTTATTGAATGAGTGCTTTGAATTTGTTTCAATTAAGTTCCATGCATATAGGATATATATATATATATTGTCATTTTAACGCACCCATATATATATATATACTTAATTTAAAGGAGATTATATGTTGAGAATAGATTAAATGATCACGTAGTGTATGAGAAGAGATAAGTTTTATTGTTGTCAATTTGTTATTTGATTTGAAAGTAGATGAAAAAAATTAAGAGCATGTATGTATTTGATATCTAATTTTCTTTTTACTCATATAATTTGTAGTCATGAATGAAATCATATCAGATGACATTATTCCTAAGATAGGGATGGAATTCGAAACA
>NW_025951653.1:0-1000 GCF_023119035.1 Salvia hispanica
GCACCCAACCCCAATGCTTGCGTAGCTTCACGTAGGTACGCTCGAACGAGCCTTCGGGTCGACCAGCGTTGTACTTATCCGCAATCCGCTGCCAGAACGCTTTGCCGCTTTGCTGGTTGCCGATCACAGCGTCCTCGGAGACGTCGACGTAGTTCTTGGCCAGCCACATTGTCTCCTGCGGACTGTACTTCTTCGGCTCATCCTCATCGGCAACCTTGCCCTTGCCCCTCCGTGGAGCTGGCTCCATATCGCTGATATCGTACTCATCAGTGTTAACCGGCGATTCCATGTCTACATTGGTAGGCAGCCCGGGACTAGGTGTTGCATCTGGATCGGGTGTCGGCGGCACTTGCCAGTTCTGGGAGTTCACGAAATCGTCCATCTGGCGTTGGTCGCTGTTAAACCAATCCATAGAACTCAAAAAGTCTTGAAATGCTAGAGGATTGAGAGTGAAGTGAGAGTTTGTGTGGAAGAGTTACAAAAAATGAGCAAATATAGTGTATAAATAGAAAAAAAAAAAAATGAAATTCGGTGGGGACTTGCGGCCCGGGCCGAACGCAATTAACGCCGGGACGGGCCGCAACCGATGCGGCCCGGGCACGCATAACGCCGGCCGGGACGTGACTCGGGAGCGGCCCCGGGACGCAACTGCGTCCTCGGGACCGTCCCGGGCCGAGCCGCAACCTCCTCCAACGCTGTTCTCGGGCCGGGACTCGCGATTTGCGGCCCGGCCCGCCTGCGTTATTCATGCCCTAAAGACTTAGAAGTCAACTAGTCATCGGCAAAATAATCGTCCACATCATTGCTCAATAGTTGGTAACCAGTGCAAGACTAGCTAGGCCGTAAAACTAAACAAAATAAAAATATAAACCTATAAGTTAACTAACTCTGAACAAGTACCAACGTTTCACTGATACTTGAGCACTCCTACCATGATACATATTTCTTTTAAAAGTATTCCAACTAAATTGAGTTATTTTTCTTTAACAAAATTTAAATA
>NW_025951654.1:0-8567 GCF_023119035.1 Salvia hispanica
AATTTTTTGTGGTGTAAAAATTACAATGCATATATGGATTACTATGATCATCATTGATTTGGCTCGAAAATTTTAAATATATTTTGAGTTATTCATATATTTAATTTTTCCTTTTTTCCTTAGTCACACATTTTCCTTTATTTGCATATCTTATACTATCTAATCCACACTCTTCAATCCATAGTTGCACATCTTCTCTTTGTCATTTGTTTTATTCTATTTTACTCAACTTATATAAAAAATTAAAATTGTATAAAATCACATCGACATTAAATGTTTCATTTCGAGTGGGTTAGAGAAGTACATTTCTCTTGGTTATTGTTTATAATATTTTTAATTGTTAAAGTGTTATGAATACTTATTGTAATTAACATATAGTCCATACATTATTATATTCTTTTTTTCACTATATCTTAGAAATTTTTTTATTAATATTTGAAAATCTTATGTCCCCGTTGAAATGAAACTCGCTTTGTTTATCAATCGACTGAGATTGGTTTTAGCCCTCTTGGAAAACCTCAAATGGGCGTCTTCCTCATCAAGGGTCAAACTCCCACCCTCACACAAAGGTGTCCGGCTACGAGCAAGATTAAATGGTTTGATTACCCAATAGGCAATGTACCTCGGATCTCCTTGATGTGGTAGAGTATGGCGCCAATCTGAGTTCTTGCACAGCTTCCTGCCGTGGAGTAAGGCCTTTTAAACGGTAACAGATTATGTAGTGCTCCGGTGTATAAGTGGTCAACTTTTTTCCCCCTTTGCTTCCTCTTTTCCACTTCTTCATTTCGAGGTACTAGCCTCCGCCGTTTCTGTCATTCGTTCTCTCCTTGAAATTTTGTGCTATATTGTCGGTGGAAGAACATCATCCATTCTGCTCGCTATAAACTGAACCTTGATGCTTGGATCTTTGGAAAAAAACAAGATTGAATTCCATTAATGCATAACAATAACGTATAATGTACATAACTGATCTTATAATAATGTTGATAGAGCATATAATAATGCATAATTTCAACCTAATCATTTGTATCTTTGATATCCAGTAAATGTGCAACTAATACATTACCACATACATCAACAATGACCTACACAAATCAAATAACATACAAGCATGTGTGTGATTGCAATAACATACATCAATAAAATTACCATATACATTAACAATTAATAATGACATACATCAAACAACGATTTTCGAATGAAACACACGTCCCAAGCAATAAAAAGAACAATATTGTACAACAACGCTTACATAATGCATCAGATTTAACCAATCGTGACTACAAGCAATGTACTTATCCTTATTAACCACTAATCAATAATGGTCAATTCCAACCAAATAAGCACTAATACTAAACACAAACATCAATAATGTTGAAAGCCAACCAAATAATGCAGCAAATGAACGTAATAACGTGCCAAAATGGACAACACTTCAAGCAATTATTAAATAGAGATGGAATACATACTATCAGCTTTGTAAAATGTACAAAAAATAATAAATAATGACAAAAATAATTTACCAAATTAAGGGACAAGATACTATCGACTTTGTAAAATTGAGCCGCATTCTCACCTTCGTTCGTGGGCGCTTTGAAGGGCGCTTCTTTTCGACATCCCGAACCGAGAGACACAACAAAAATAGAAACCAGCTTTACATTATACACCAAAATCACAGGTAATTGCAACTGAACCCACCAAAAAAATATTCTTCAACTCAAATAAAATTACCAAAATCGTGACAAAAATACAACATCTAAAAAAAAGAACCCAAACTCGTAGTCTTACAGCAAAATCGACAATTCGAGTCAACTACAACCCAAATTCGAACAACAAACCAAATACAACTCGAAACCAACAATATACTTCAAAAATGGGATAACCCACATCTAATGCTCACAATTTCAGCTTTTTTCCAAAAATCGAACAAAACTTTTGTGCATTATTGCAAATACGAACTAATCGACCTACGTGGAAAAAACGACGTTTGGAGTGTTTTAACTAAAAATCGAGACTTTAGAAGCACCGTTTTGGTCGACGGTTAATCGATGGCCCACGTTGAAAGCGAACAAAAGCCTTCGTGACCCCAATCCCCGATCGAAGGCTCTTTTTTGAGATAATCGATGGTAGCGTGGTTGCTCTCGGTTTTGGGAGCGGCTAGGGTTGACGCGGTTTGAATGAGGAGAGAAATTTTTGATCGTGGTTTGATGGGATGGAGTGAGAGAGGGGTGAAAAGATGGAAGGACTAAGAAAATCCGTACATTATCGACCTTCCGTTTTGAAACATTTTCCACCATTATATGATTGCTATTATACCCCTAATGCACAATATATGACCAATAATGTAAACGGGATCCTTTACCAAGATTGATCTGACCGTCCACTACTCTAATCTAATGGATGATATTAAGAAGGAAATAGACACTAAGGTACAATAGGACCTTATGCTCCCATATATATGTAATTCTCTATAATATCTATTTATTTGTAATAGAATAGGTTTAAGTACACACACCAATAAAACCTATATATAAAAAAACGAAAAAACAAAAGTACTCCTCCTTCGGAGTATTGACTCACTTCTTTTGGACATTGGAAGTGATATTTAAATAGTTAAAGTGGAAGTAAAGTATGAGAGAGGGAAAAGTAGGGGGAGTAAGAGAGAAAAAGTAGGTGGAGAATAAAATAAGATAGATGTTCTTGTAAAAAGGAAATAGCCTAATATTTGCCGACATCCTAAAAAGAAATGGCAATACCTGGGCGAGGAGTACAAACATTGGAACCACAAATGCCTTTTACATTGAGTGTAAAAACAGAAACAAAAAATGCATGAAATAAGAAAGAAAAAAAAAAACAAAAAGAGACTTCATTTTCCCACCCAAACCAGTGCCACATGGCAGTCCAAAACTGCATCTTTATATTTGTACAGATGTTAGCAAAATATAATTAAATATTCTTTAGGCAAGAATCTAATATCGAGCACACACAAGTGCTCACAACACAGAAGAAAATTCAACTAGTTGTCACGTTTGCGAGAACCCTTCGTTTGCAAATTTGGGCTCGCAAAATCACTCGTTTTTTTCCATTTTGGAAAATGGTCTGTTTTCGTTTATGTTTATGCTCACTATTCTGCTCGAAAGTTTGCAGCACACTACTGTGCTTGCAAAAAAGTGGCAGTTTTGTTTGTAGTGAAAAAATATAGTAGCAAACATTTTATATTTTAATGATAATTGCAGGTTGAAAAGTAAGATCCGAGCCCCTTGTTAAGATTTCATAAAACAAAAGTTTCATGAAATGCACTCTAGAAACAATCCAATTTCTTTCATGTATACAACACATGGAGCAATAACATATTCATAGTTCATCACTCTTAAGATTCAGTTAATAAAATTACCTTATAGCAAGAGTTGTCTTTCCGACGTGTGTCATCTCACTTGATAAACATAATTTTTCCAATGCCGTCCATCCCGATAAGTGAACAAGGATTACAAATTGATAAGATAATTCAACCGTCAATCTCATAAAATGCATCCTTGAGAAAATAAGTTGATCTACTTCCTCTGAAGTCTCCTCGTCCATGAGATCCAGTGACAGTTGAGAAAGAATGATGTGGAAATGGGTTTCTACAAATCCTGCGAATTCCTTAGGTTGAGAGAGATAGTTGGCGGCGGAAGAGAGGGAAGTGTGAGTATTAGGGCTCACTGGAGTTTTTTTTTTCTCATATTTATGGTACTCTTGATTAAATATTAATTCCCCTCACAAAGCTATTTTTTTCTCGTATTTATGCGATATAGCCATCAAACTGGATATGGATATTGATATCCAAAATCCATTTTTCTGGATTGGATCGGGTATTGAGAATTTTGGGTTTTCATCGGATTTGAATCCGATCCCGATCAGTATACCCGAATTATCCGATTTTTTTATAAATTAATAAATAGTGTATTAATTCTAGGCCCATTTTTACAAACCCAATTTCTGCTTTATATTCTTAATTGAATTCTAATTTTTAAAATTTTAAGTAATTAAATATTATGGTTTTTAGTTTTTAAGAGTCACTGCAGATAGACCTGACATGCCTCCCTCCCATCTCCTACTCTCGCCTGCACCTCCCTCCGCCTCGCCGCCGACGCCGTCTCCTCTCTCCCAGCGCCACCTCCGTCTCCTATCCCAGCACCGGCCGTAACGAGCTCTCCTCTACTGCCCAGTCGCAGCCCGTCTCCTCTCCCAGCGCCGCGCCCTCTACCTCCGTTAGCTCGTCCACCAGTGAAGATAAATACGTGATCAATTTTTTATTGCAGAAATACTACGACACACTATTCTAGTAATTTAGATTATAAGAAGCATTCTTTATACATGTAGCAAATATACTAGCAAAAGTTTGTAGTTAATATTTTTAAAAAATCAAAAATAAAATTGAAATTGGGACTGGATACCCGATTATTCGACTGGATACCCAAGTCGGGTATCCGAAATCAAAATCGGATCGGGTATCGAGTACTAAATTTGGGAAATTCGGGATCTAGTACCCGATTTTGGATCGGTATCCGCGGATACCCGATTTGACAGCCTAGTGGCATATTTTAAAATAGTAGTATATGATTAAATATTAATCCCATATTTATGGTGGCATATTTTAAAATGCTAGTATATAATTAAATATTAATCCTCGTCACAAAGCTATTTTTTCTCATATTTATGGTACTTGATTATATTGGCATATTTTTTTGAAAGAGCATATGATCAATCCCCGTCACAAAGCTATCATATCACATGTATGCTAAATATCGTTTGATGATACAAGAAATAATATTTTTTTTATTTTACAATTTGTTCCTTGTCTCCTATTTTCAAATTTAACATATATATACTCCTTCCATCTTAAAAAAATAAGAATATATGAAATGGCACAGTAATAAATGCATAAATGGTAAAGTAAAAGGAAATAGAAGAAGATAGTTAAAATAGTATTAGTGGATATGGGGTCCATATTATTATTACATGTGTTTAATGGTGAGACTATTGGTATAAATTATAAATAAATTGATATATATGGGTAATGAGTGTAAACTTTCCATAAATAATACTTTCTCATTCCAAAAAAAAATGGCACTTTTCATTTTCGTCCATCCACAAAAATATGTGCATTCCATTTTTGAAAATTTATATCAATTTAATAATATAAGCCCATTATCCACTAGCACTACTTTAACTACCATTCTCCTCCTCTCTATCATTCTCCTCCTCTCTATGACTTTGCCATACTTTTCTCCTTATCTCTCTTACTTTACTAATTTTGTCTTAATTCTCGTGTCATACTCATTGCCCATATTTTTATGGGATGGAGGGAGTAATAAGTTATTTTATGAGACGAATGGAAAAGGAAAGTGACTCTATTTTTGGGAGGGAGAGTATACCTTATAAAAATCAATTTCTACGTATAAAAAATAAATTTTTTATAATAATTTATTTTTTAAATAAAATAAAAGTATAATTTTGCAATGGCTCATAATTAAAGTTAGATGAATTAGTTAAAAACTATAAATTTGTAGTGCAGTCCTTCAAAAATAGAGAAGTAAATGTTGCATTGTTTGAGAGAGTGTCTTATAGATAGTTTTTCAATTCCAATATTGTTTGTGAGTTTAGACTTGTGACAATTAGTTTTGCATTAGAAGAAAAAACTCACTTTCTATATAAACTAGTTTCACACCCATGCCATGCCCGGTACATTTTATTTTATTTGATCGAATTTAAATTGTTTAATAAATAAAATTTAATAAATTTTGAAATAAAGTAACATGGACACACATGTTGATTTGAACATTGTTGGATCTCTCGGTATAAATAAAAGTGGTCATATATAAATAAATATCTATTTTATTTTAAAAATTATTGTTTAATTATGTTAACAAACGTTACTATTATATATATAGGGGAGCATTAAGGTCCTTACACCCCTTTAGTTGTTATACACAAAACAAATCACAACCATATAATAGATGGATTTGATGGATATAATTTAAAACACTGATCTACATTATTCGGCCATTTTCGTACAATATCAGCAAAATTGGCATAACAATGATTTACAGACCTGTTTTGAACTACATATCCACAATTTCCGTCATTCTAATTAAAATTGGCTACACACATTCCCTCTCGATTACCTCACTTTTTCGCCCCCCCTCACATTCTCTCCCCGAAACCCTACTCTCCCCAAATGATACACATACCTAGTGGTTTGGAGTGGAAATGTGTTACTACTAATTTGTGTCGACCCTTTGTCCCATGATAGATAACACTTTCTTTTTAGTTTTTATCATAAAAGATGATGTCACATTTTCTCTTTGAAAAATATTCTCTCTCAAATCAATATGTATAAAATTATATTATCTCTCACCACTTAAACAAACAATATCTCCTAAAATCTCGAGATCATCCAAGTGTGACATCTATTATGGGACGGATGGAGTACTTTGCACCATGAGTCACTTGGTTCAACGACTTATACAGTGTCATCAAATATTAAAACCCTTTAAAATTCAGCACCATATTGCCCTTCAAACTACTGACATATCGGACAATGATCTTTCCTTATTATTTAATTTTGCAAAAGTACTTCAAAAATAGAACAAGTGTGATAATACAGTTTGGGTGTATCAAGGAATGGAATATCTAATGAATATGAGTGTTTCATAATTGTGTTATAAACATTGAGCATCTTCATATCATGGGGCGATAGTTATAATAGGCTTTGCCTGTAACATACATGAAGTCACATTACTAGATGTTAAGGATTTTACACATCTTATAAGATATTTGGAGAGCTTATAAACTGTCAAAGTGTTAGAACAATCTAACCTAGCTTGTGAGTTAGAAAGAAAATCGTATTACAAGAAAGAGAGAATTATTAATCAATGGGAAATGGAAACAGAATGCATCTTTCTTCTAATTTTTTCACGATTGAGAGTATCAACAGTTAGAATTTGTATGCTACTGAAATTTCAACATCCCATTTTGGGAAGCGCAGGGGATTTTGCCACAAAATTGGTACCATCCATTTATAGAGGAGCTTCTTTTCAGTTTGGGGCTTTCAACTTAAATGTGTCTGCACTAAACAAAATAGAGTAGAACTATCAGTCACTTTTCTAATAAATAAGAGCAAAACCATCACAAAATTACAAAAGAAGCATGTTTGACTGAGTTTAAAATTAATACAGCATTTAGGACCTTATAAGCTTTTGAAAAGTGTGGAAAAATGTCCAAATAGCTTATGAAGAAAATAAGTTCCAGTAACTTATAATTCCCCAAAAAATGTGTTCCTCATCCTCGCTTATTTTTTATAGTTAATTTAAAAAACCCCTACATATTTTTTCAATAGAAACCTTTCCCCATTTCCCTTTTCTGATTCTCTTATCATCTCTCTATCTATCAGATATCTATGTCTAACACAACTTCTGTCTCTTAACCTCAGTTCTCTGTCTAACTTATGAGTTTTAATTTTTCAAATACTTTGTCAACTTATAAGCCTTAGATTACATCTTATAAGATTTGGAGCTTAAAATGTCTAAAATACGCTTAGCCAAACCCCCCAAATTTCAGATAAAAATTTTGGGGCTGGGAAAGTCAAAGTAGAAAACAGAGAGAGAGACCTTTGAACTCATCAAAATGAACTGTGTAGTCAGTCGGCATGAACCCTTTGTCAAAGGGGGGTACATTTTGATATTAGTTCACAATCAGACGGACAGACCCTTGATGTGCAGTATCAGCATCACTAGCTACTTGCTTACCAATGCAAAGGCAAAAAGTGAAGACAAACTTTAAAATTTATAGAAACAAAAAAATACATGATAATGGGTAAAAACCCCACCTTATCCTCAGGTTTAAAGTGGCTGTAGTCAAAATTGATCTAAGAAATCCAGGAAGTCTGCAAAAAAATCCTGAAAAAAAAACCCGAAAAGAGAATGCTTCCGACCAACCAACCAACGCCATAGGAAAACAACAAAAGAAAAAAGAAAATAAAGAATTGCAGAGGCCACATGCAAATTCTGAAGGGATTAGAAACTAATAAATGGCTATGCAAGGGTGGCCATTCTTTTAGCATAATAAATGTATATTAGAAAATGTAACCCTAATGAAATTTGCTTGGAAGTACTGTATGTCTATGTGTCAAAAGCAATATCTTTTTCCAGCTGTCTATAAATGAGAAAGAAGTTTTTCAATCAAATGGTACACTCCACCGACCTGAGCACTGAAAATATGCAAAGGAAGATTAAATAAACCCTAATTTATAGAGGGGGATGAATGTCAAGCTGATTGCTGGCTGCCAATTTCAGGGAGGCATGAAGACTGAGTGTAGCTTAGAACAAAATTAAAAAACAAGATTGGTACACTTCAAGTTAATGAGAACAAGAATTTTCATGAAGTCTACACGTTTAAGATAGAATTACATTCCAGATTCAATTGGTTTAGGGTTTAAATTTTGGTCAGAGAGCACACGAGGAGCAATCATCTTCTAGTGAGCCATATTCCAATTAACATCTCAGTCCAAATCGAACCATAAATTT
>NW_025951655.1:0-38443 GCF_023119035.1 Salvia hispanica
AAAATATGGAGATATTTCCATCTCCTATTTTTGTTAATTTTCCTTCTCTACTTCACCCTATTATTTTATTCTATTTAATTATAAGGCAAAAGATCTTACCAAATATTCTATTCTTATTACCTAAAGATCTCATTGGACTCTATAAATAAGAACCAACCCCAACCCTAGCCCCCATAGTTTTCGAAAACTCCCACCCCCATATGCTCTCTCAATTTTCTTCCACTTTACTCCATAAATCCTTCATCTTTTGAGAAGAAATCGAAGTTTAATCCGAGGATATTGAAGAACCAAGTCTCTACTTCATTTCTACCGATTGATTTTCTCTAAAAAGGTATTTTCGTTTGAGAGTTATGTTGTTCCTCTCCTACCTCTTCTTTTCTTTTTCTTCCAACCGATTTAATCGGTGTTCTTGAACCTTCATGCATATTAATTGAGAGGAAAAGGGATAAGAAGGATATGGGAACATGTGTGTGTGTGTGCCGAGAGTGTGTGAGGTGTGTGTGTGCCGTGTGTGTGAGTTATGCGTGTGAGTGTGTGTGTTGTGTAGTGTGTGCTCGATGGCTAAATATTCTTGTATGATATATGATGATAGATCTAGGGTTGAGACGCTAAGAGATATATGTATGTTAAGCATAACTTGAAATTAGTAATTCATGGTGAGTGTGACTTGAAATCAATAAGTTATGAAGGTTTAGGTGAATCGTTGGGAAAGAGAGAAGTAACGAGACATGCATAAGTTGAGAATTATAATTGAACCTAATTTGTGAATATGTGCCTATGTGAATTTAAAGGTGAAACCTTGGTTGCGAAGCCAGATAGCGGAAAAGCGAAACTACTTGAAATCTAAGCAGTCGAGGTGGGCTTTACTCTAAAAAACTCTCTTTTATTTTGTCAAAGATAATTATCGGAGCTATAAGGGTGGTTTAACGGTTATGCCATGCCTATGTTTGCTTTATTGTGAGATTGTGTGCCTGATGCCTAGTTTGTGAGTTCGCTCCATTGGGCTATAGGGCTATGGATATGATATACGAATTCGGGTCTGAGTATGGGCCGCAAACCCTACCAGGCTGTGTACACGAGGGGATCGGGAGCCGTCCTAGCTAGTCGGCCGGTCTCGTGGGCGAAAAGCGTGGCCACGCTTTCGTCGCACCATGGAAAGATTGTGATATGTGATTGTGGAATTTGATGAGAAAATGGGGAGTTATTTTGACTGGCCAGTCTATGGAAAATATTTTTGTGACACTCGTGATATTTCTCTTAACTGCTTAAAACTCGAGTTCACTTGGTAAGGGTGGCATAACTTATTAAATAAAATGTTTTGGCAATGAGCACACTGAGTATTTCAAAATACTCAGCCCTGCATGTGTTTTCCTTATGTGCAGGTTGAATGATGACGAGCGGTGGCGGGTGTTGAGCAGCTTAATTAATAAATATGGATGTGTTGAACTCTAAGTGTAGTTGTGTCACCATACATGGCTATGCTTTTCTCTTGGTCGTTTTCCGCTAAGTTTTTGATACTCTGATTTTGGTTCGATTGAATGGCACTCTTCTTTTCGTTTTGAGGCCTTAGTAATTATCTTGTGATTTTGTCTGGGATACCATGTCGTACATTTAAGACTTTTGAACCATTTATGATATCTTCCTATTCTCTCTTTAAAATCTCTAGGTCAAGTCTTTACTATTAATTACTCTGATATTTCTCTTTAAGTGTAACCCTGGCCTATATTTACGTCTTTGGAGTCGGTTGGGTAGCAGTCCGCCGCATTTATTGTACCCTAGGAGGGCTTATCTGTTACATTTATATCCTAGATAGATTAGGATAAAGATGATATATAAGAAATCCTTATTTAATTGAATTTAGATAAATTTATTTATCTAAGAAATCCTAAGAAATGTTTGATATATTCTGGATGTCTATTCTAAATAGAATAAAGATTTGTATAAATCTTGGTTGATAGGATTTTATTTTTATCTTATGGATAATGGTGGAATTGTTTCTATCTAGTAATATCCTAGTACGATTTAAATAATGATAATCATAGATCAACGTTATCTTGAATTGTAGGATTTGATTTTATCGAAATAAAATCTAGAATAATCCTAAATGGGTTTAGATAGTCAACTCTATCTTGATAAATCCTAAATAAATTTGGATAATTATGATCCAATATAAAACTTAATTATTTAATTGATTCTCCCTTGACTAGATTAAATAATTTTCGATAATTATCCTGTGTGTTTAAATGCCATGCATTAAATGGATTTATCTGTTTATTTGGTGTTTATCTATTTTAAGTGGATTATCTGCTTTATCTGCTTATGTGATAATTATGCAAAAACCATATAAAAATATCTAAGTGATGATTACAACAAGTGCGTTGTATACGGTCTCCATCGGTTGGTCTGCCAAAATTTTGTGAAGCTGATTTTCTAATATTGTTAAATTTATGAATGGTTTGGTTTTATTGTGGACTAAACTTGTTATGGGAGTGTGTTGTAGAAAAAAAAAACCCGGTAATTTTTAAACCCGATGGTCGTGCTTAGGCAACATTGGCGTATTAACCTCCGGAGGGGGAAAACCCGTTGATGCGTGGGTGTTGGGGCCGGAAAAATTGTCAAAATTTTTAAAATTATTAACCCCCGGGGAAGGAGGATACAATTTATTAATTTTGCGGTTGTAAGAACATAATTGTTTTGTGGTTATTTGTGATTATGTATTGAGCATGAGTATGTGATAATAAGTTTATTTGCCAAATTTTCTTTTAATGATTTAATTTTTTTTTCGATCCTTAAAAAAAAGAAAACTCGAATGCCTAAATTTTTGGTAGGTTTGAAAAAAATGGAAAAAGATTTTTCTTTGGAAGCTTGGAGTTTATACTAAAATTGTTTTGTCCCCCTTTCCTCGACAAAATTTCCCAAGAAGAATGTTGAGAATGCATTATCATGTCTTAAAAAAAGCACTTTGAGGAATAAGGTCAAGCTTTTTTTCCTTTAAGTAGCTCGACAAGTCTTGGTAAATGACGATGAAAGATGGATATCAATAGAATCCCCAAGATGATTCGATTGGAATATCTAGAGTGAGAAATGTTTTGAGTGACCCAAGAGATCCTCAAAATAGTTCACGACCGGTCTCGCCTAAAGTAATAACAAATGACTACAAAAAGGGTTTTAAAGCTGAAAAGTAGAAAATTTTCGGAATAATGGGTTTTTAAAATTTAAATTGTTAGAGGAAAGTAACATGATAGATGGCCAATTCAAAAAATTTGCTTTTTTCTTAAGCCCAAGTTCATTTGAACAAAAGACTAGATATGGAAATGGGAGACCCGGATTTCTGAAGTTTTTTAAAAGGAGAAAAAAGATGCTTTGTGAGTTGGATTGACCTATTTTATAGAAGGACAATGACTTAAAAATGACAATGCAACCAAAAAGAGATCTTGACCCAATTAGGTTTTTGTTGCGTGGGAGCTATTAATGCTCAACTATTGTTTTATGGTTGATCTTAAACTCGTAGTATTAAAATAATATAAGTGCGACAAGGTTGATTTCAAAACACATCCTTCTTAATCATTGAATGATAAAGTATTTATGGCTCTTAGTTTTAAAGGGCCGAAAACCCCAAGAAATTGTTCCCCCCATCTAAAATATCAAAATTTTAACTTTTTCGTTAAATAGCTTGGATTGAAAATCGTTTAATGTTTTATGAGTTAAATCTTTTTGTTTTTTAAAAGAGATTCAGAATACTTATAGAAGTGCAACATAGAAAGACTAGCAAGTCTTAATGGTTTACACCATTAAGGAGACGGGGAAAGGGTTATGATCGGTAGTGGGAGTCTAATCTCCTTCGAATCCAAGCAAAAAATCAATGAATGGGATAGTTATGTAAGAAGGAATCGAAGTTTTTCCCAAAGACAAGTTTGATTAAGTGATGAGTTGTGCTCATTAAAATTTTATCATTGATGGGATAAACTTTAAAAGTTTACCAACATCGGTCCCTTCTAAAAACACGAGTTGTGGCCCTAGAGTGTCTCTGTGCAGCCCCCGGGTGTAATGTTTTTCCCGACACGTGTTGGAAAAGTGTAAAAATTGGAGTTGTGTCTTGAGGCATTTTTTAAAGGGTTTTGGGCCCAAATGATGTAAGGTTAAAAGGATTTTAATCTTCAAAGATATAATTCTTGTATGAAGATCAAGAGATGAACTCAAACTTTTGGCCCCTGATAACTTTTCAAAAAAAAAAGAGAGATATCAGATTTTCCACATTACCCGGGAAATCTACCATTAGAAACTTTTGCATTTTAAAAAAATCAAATTCGGTAAACCCAAGATTGTAAGAACCTATTGTAGTGGGGCGTTTCCTTTTGGGAAAACCAAAAAGTTCATGGGTCTAAAATTTTAAGGCTGGTCTTAGATTAACTTGAACATAATCCCTTTAACTACAATGTAGTAAGGGTTTAAATTTTGGGTAATCATCTTTGAAAAGGTGATAGATTCCATATTCAATCTAAGATAGAAAACTTTTTTTTCAAGACTTGCAAAACTCCTATAGAAATTTTTTCGGTCGGTGGGAGCTATTTTATTTGCAAGTGGAAAATTTGGATCTAAAATTTTGACAATGGAAAAAGGGGTTTTGCCCAAAAAGGGGAAATTTTCTTTCTATCATTGTGCCGGGGTTTTTTGATCCCTTTTCATTTGAACACATAAAATTTGAATGTATGTATTATGATTGTCAAAGCCTTCTATAAATAGAAGTCTTTTAGGGAAAACATTCTAGAACATTCAATGGATATGTAAATTTAAAGGGAACATGATTGGAAGCTTATAAAGGGGGTTTTTGGTTTAGGAAGCATCCCCCAAACGGGTATATGTGTTTTTTCAAAATTTTCCAAAAGTCACGGAATTTTTACTTTTTTTAGGTGTTTTAAGCCTTTTGGAAGTTGAAAGTGCATTAAATGTGGTATTATTGGTACCCACGATGATGAAATTCAAAGTTCAAAACCCCCGATTGGCTACGGGTAAAAGGGGGGCGTCTACCCGGTTTAAGATAAATGATTTAAGAGAAACTAATTACATTCTTTGCATCTGGGCCCCTTTAAAATTCTTTAGAAAGAATGTTGAGATTCTCTTAGGAATCTATATCTACACATTGCTTGGAACATTTAAAACTTTTAAATTCCTGAAAAAGGGTTTTTACCCAAAATGGAATTTCGTTTTCTCTAAAAAAGTGTGGGGAGCTTAGTGAGATCAAATTATGAGACTAGTTTCGGAGATAGTTGTCTCATGTATGCATAATGTCCTAAGTTTGATATTAGTTGTGCTTTTTGCATAACAAGTATATATCATATTAACCATGGCAAAAGGGTTTTGATTGAGGTAATGAATATAAATAGTGCTTGAGAAAAATAGTAACTATATTCTAATTTACCCAAACTTCATGTAATTTCCTTTGGGGGTTTCCTTTTTTATTTTATGACTAATCGGTGATCCGGGAAATCATCCCCTGAATATGTGTTTATCTTAGGAATATCTTCCAAAAAGCTTTAATCGTAAGTTTGAGTATGCCATGAGTATTATTTTTTCTCTCAGTGAAAAGGTAATAAAAGGGCACCGAGTTTTTTAAGCTAAGCAATCACATATTGGGGGTGAAATTAATTAAAAAATCAAGTTTTTGGGAAAAACATTATGGTGAAAAAGATATTATGGGGGAAAAAACCAAAAACAGGGTTTTTCTTTCACTTAGTGAAATGAATGGGAGTTCGATATATCTAATCAAAAACCACTTTTAGTATAAGTGGGAGAGTTTTTTTGGGGGTGGGTATACTCTCGAAAGCATGTTTTGAGTATAAGTGGGGGAAATTTTAGGTTTTTGGTTCTAAAAACATGTTTGGGGCAAGTTTATTTGGGGAAAAGAATCTTGTATACTAAAACTCTATAATCCACTTTTAAGATTGATTTATTGGCGGGCTGCAGAATGAAAAACCCATTATTATTACATTGTGTTTGCTTGTGCATTTATAAGATGTTTTACAAACATTTAAATGTATAAGAAGTAAACAAAGTCTAAGTCTTTTTTTAGTAGACCCGGGTTTGGGGTGTCACTTTAAAAAGGAACGGTCGGAAACTATGCAAAACTTTGCAAAAGAAAAGAATAATTTCCCCAACCTAGATAGGTTTTGGCTACCTATGGGGAAAGGGTTTCAATGTCGATCCCAAATTTTTAAGCCTTTCCCGGGAAAAAAGATGACATTGGTGGAAAATTTAATAGGGGTCACCACGGCTGGGCCCCGGTTCCCTTTTCCAAAAATATGGAACCGAAAATCGCCTAGGAGTCCGGGGGGTTCCGGTTCATGAACCCGGGTTTAATCTTCCGGTTGAAGCCCGGGTTTTTTTAATTTGGTTTTAGTAATTCGGGCCCGGGTTTGGCCCGTTCCCAATTTTCGTTTTTTTTTTTTTTTAAAATTTTTTCATTTATTCTTTATAGTGCTAATTACAAATTACATCTTGTAGTTGTAGTGTTCACTTACTAATTACTATCGAATAAATAAATATAACGAAAATGACAATTGGAAAAAAGAGTGAAGTCGGCAAATTTAAGTTGGACCAAGGGGAAATTTTTTTTGATCAAAGATTACAAATTAAAACATACAAATTTTACAAATTTGAACAATATGTTGATATTACAAATACAAATGTTGAAAATTGAAATTAAAAAAAATAAAAACTTAAAAAAACATAATACATCTTTTTTAGGGTTTTTATAACAATTTTAATAAAAAATCTTAAGTAAAAAACAATAAATTATAAATGCAAAAAGATAGTATAATATATTATATATATCTCTTAGTCGTGAAGGAGATGTTTCATATAACTAAATTGAGGATACCTTTAGCAATTCAACCTTAATTGTTGAGTTTAATTTAACCATCAACAATCATGGTAGGGTGTAAAAAGTTTTTGGATTTAGTCTTATAAAAAAAGTCTTTTCATCGATTGATATCTAAATTGAATTATATATAATTGTATTTGTATTTTTTAAAAAAGTTGAAACTTGGAAAAAAAAAAGAAAAAAAGGGAAAAAGGACTTGAGCCCAACTTAAAATTTAAATTTAAGTTGGAGTTTGCCATACCCTTTTAATGCTCAATTACATTAAGGAATCAAAGTCCACGTAGTTTTTAACCTTTTTTCCCTTTTCGGAATGGGGGTAGACCTCCCCTTTTACCTCATTGTTTTTTCTTCTTCTTTGTCGGGGTATTAGTCTTGGTGGGTTTTGTCCGGGTGTTCCAATCTAGCTCTTGATCCCCTAATGTCCCCCGAACACCAATCGTCAAGTAACATGGTGGCTTCCTATTTTGGCCGGATATTCCTTTTTTATGCGCCCAAGGCGTTGCCTCCAACATTTAGCGGACTCGACGGGGGCCCGGTGGAACCCCCAATTAAAAAAATCTCCTTGGCCATTGATGCAAGGAGGGGGAAAAATTTTTCCCATGTGTTCCCCCCAATCGGGGACGTCGATTTGGTTGGGAACGGCCCTTTAAATCTTCTTTCAAAAAAAGCGGGGAAGCCCAAAATATAAATCTAACCCCACTTACCGTACCCCTTTGGGGGGAACTCCCCTTTGGGGGTTACCCGGTTGGTGGGCCAATTGGGTTTGTGCGTCGGGGTCATCAACTTGAAAAAACCCAAATTGTGTTGTTGATGAGGGGTGGGTCGTTGTCCCCTTTTGGTAATTTTGTTGTACTTGGGCCGTTTCGGCAAAGGGGTTGCAACTCAAACTAAATGCATGTTTGATGACGGAGAGATTGGGGGGTTTTATTTGGAATATTTGGACAAGCGTATGTTTTTTTTTCCCTCTTGATTTTTGGAATTGCAAATCCCGAAGTGGTTGAAAAATCAATGAACCAAATTGTTGTAAAAAAAATTCTAAAATCTTCAAAGTGCGACAAATTTTCCCTTTTCGGATCCAAAACCTTTGCAATCAAAAACACCGTTGGAATCCCCCTTTGAAATCCAAGCCTTTTGTCAATCATTAATATAAAACACAAAACTGGGTTTTTGTAAGGGAAATTTTTTCATAGGTTTTAAAAACCCCAAAGTGATAAAACATCGATACTCAAAACAGGGGGATGTGAAATAATAAACACAGATAATAACGTCGCATTTTGAAACCTTTGAACAATTTAAACAAACTCTGTTTTGCTCCCAACATCGTCACGAAAATTTAAACCCCGGGGCAGGAAAAGTCTAAAAAATCAATAAATAATCTATATGCTCCAAAGTAGAGTTCAAAACAATCATATGTGGAGTTCCATCTAGTAGACACATCAATTGTAAAATTTGTGTACCGATCTTTTTTGATGACAATATTTTTTCCCAACCACCAATGTGGGGCTTCGATAAAATAAAATTTCCGGTTAATTGGATCGACATTTTTTTCCCCAAAAAAGAGCATCTTGTACACATAAATTTAAAATATGACAAATGCATCTTTGATGAAAGTACTTACCATTTAAAAGGGGGGGCCAAAACCGAAAATTAAAATTAATACTTCCCGGTTTTAAAGCGGTTGCATTATCAAAACAAGAGAAAAGACCTTTTTTGGATCATATTCTTTTCAAAAACTTGAATAATTAAAGCGGCAATTGCGGGGGTCGGTGTGGCGTAAAATTTCCCCAAAAACCCAAATAAAAACTTTTAAAACGTCCAACTATTGTAAAAATGACATGTTAATCCCCCTATAAGAATTTTTTTTGAAAAGCTCGTTTGCACACCCGGGGCAAATGTTTTTTCCCCAAAAGGTGGAAAAAAACGTGTTACTTTTTTTTTGCTTCTAAAAAAATTTCATTGTTAGATCTTTGATGTGAAGTTGCGGGTATTCTTTTAGCACCAACATTAAAAGCGGTTTTTTCATAATAACTTCATATTTTTTTTCATCAAAAAAATTGAAAAAATCTTTTTATTGCGGCCTCTAACCGAGCTCTTGGGGAAAATTTATGATCATATTTAAAGGCGTACCCGTTGTTTTAGGCACCGGACGGGAAGTTTAGTTGGGTTTGGGATTTGGGGGTCCCATATTGATCGGATGCTTTTCCTTTAAATGGGATGGAGAGTACCATAGCCCCCCAAAAAAAGGGGTGGTTTTTCGCCCAAAAGTTAAATATGCGACATATTCATTGGTCGGTTTTTTTAGTGGCATCTAGTCCCCTTTTTTATAATATTTAACAAAAATATCCAATTTCAAGGCCTTCTTTTTAGCCTTACCCCCCTGGTTTAGGGTTTTGGGGGGAGGAACGGGTTATATTTTTTGACTTGTCCCGGGTCGTCCCGGGGGGATATTGTGCAGTCTTTAAATTTTCCGTCGTCGTCGGATGAAAATTCACGTTACCATAAGAGTGAAAGACTCGTAACCCGCCGCCGCTCATGTTGCTAAGTACCCATGGCAACCCCATGATCTTCTTGGCCTACAAATATTATATATAAAGTTATAAACGGTATAAATAATGTATAGTACCAAAAATAAGAATTTGTAAAATTAATATTCGAACAACTTACTTGCAAACGCATTTGCGGTTTTTCGGGAAAACCCCATCCATAACCTCCCCCGACGACTAGAGGCGCCCCTTTTTTTAAAACCACTTTGATCTTGGTCTTGGGCAAATTTCCCCCCCGATCCACCCCCCGACGAGATGAAGACTTTTTTCGAAAATTTAAAAATGAAAGTATAACAAGAGTAGTGAGGGTTTACCGGATGATTATGATAAAAATTGAAGTAAATTATAAGAACAATTTGCACAAATATAGTAAACAACTTGAACAAAATTTGAGAGAATGGAGATAGGGTGAGAGAAATTGTTTAGATTGAGAAAAAAAATCCTTTTTAACACAAGAATGGGGTGGTAGAAATGAAGGGGGGGGGGGTATTTATAGGAGAAAAAAACAGATTTAATAAAAAAAAAATTAAAAAAAAAAAAAAAATTTGAATTTTCGAAAATTTGAAAAAAAAGGGGTTCGCCCCAAAGGGCCCGGGTTTGGCCAAAAACCCCGGGCCCGGTTTGGCGGTTGAAACCCCGGGGGTTTTAGCCGTTTTTTTCCACCCTTTCTCGCAACCACAGCCCAAAACCCTTTGAAAACTGCCGGGGGGGCGGGTTGGCCCCGTTCCAACAACCCGGGGGTTTGGTCGCCATTTGGACAAGCCCCCGGGGTTTTCCCCCCACCCCTGGGGCCCCCCACCCCCACCCCACTTTGGAAAAAGGGGTTTGGAACCGCCTCGGCGGTTTGGAACCCCGGTTTTCCGGGGGGGCCGAAGGGAAACGGATTCCGGTCTTTTTTTTCCCCGAACCCGGAAAGCCCCCCCCAAAAGCCGACTACTATCCGGTTCCCAACCGCCACCGCGGGTTTCCCGGGTTTACGGTTCGAACCGCCGGGGGCGGTTCCCGGGCCCCGGTTTGGGGGGGGCGGTTCGGTTTGGTGGCGTCTAGGTATAGCAACGGAACCATGGAAAAGACGTGTCTTTATCAACCCAAATAATCCCATATATTGGGTAGTGGTGATTAATATCTATCGGTGCTAGGATTGCTATTATGTTGAAACGTGCACGAGGTGAGTCTCGTTTGATAATGTCCTCAAGAGGAGCTCGAACAAGGTTTTATTATTCGGAAAACTGGCCAGTTGGAGTTTTATTACTCTATGAATAATAAATAAATGTTTCTTGCTAAGTCCACTCTTGGAATTAATAAGATATTAATTAATTAAGTCCATAACAGGCAGACATTAATTAATTAATGGACATTTATATCTTAAGCGCGAGAAATAAATAATAAAAGTGGAAACCCGGATTACTTGTAATTTCAGATTTGGATGGGGAGAGTTCAATATTACTTCTCTGTAGTGGCTGCTCGTAATATTCCAATATAAACTTGTATTAAATTGTGTTCAATTTAATTAGTAAAAAGCTAATTGGGGCGAGCCCATATCCAAAACCTTCCATAGATCCCTGTCTGGGCCCAATAAGGAACTTAATATAAATAGGAGAATAAAGGAGACAAGAAAATCACAATTTTTATTCTCAAATTTTTTGAAAATTTCGAACTCTCCAGCTGTGGAGGATTTCGAATTCTTCACCTATTCCCAAAAGGATTTATTCTGTGTCTTCTTTATTCGAGTCCTAGTATTTTGATAAGATCAGCCCACCTTGATATCGAGATACAGTTCGGGAACCAGTCAAAAGATCCGTGGTCTAGTATTGAAGATCATCGTGGAGAAGGCGCGAGCAATCGGCGATTCTTTGGAGAATCAAATCGGTAACCCTAAACCGTAGTATTCATGTTTTAGGATTTACTTTCTTTGAGCATGAATTATTTGCGTTCTAGCATGCAATTATCTGTGCTTAACATGTGAATTGATTAATCGCATAATCGGTCAAATAGATCTATGTCTGATTTATTTGTTAAGTTTCATCTTTTAATCACATAGGCATATATCACGAATTAGGTTCAACACTACTCTTACTCATGCATGTCTCGATATTTTTCCCTTTTCCCAACGATTTATCTTATCATTACTAATCAATAAAAATCATGTTTATCATACAAGAATATTTAGTCATCAAACACACACTACACAAACACAACACACACACACACGACGCGCACACACACACGCCACACACATGTAACATATTCCCACATCCCTTTTATCCCACTTTCACTCAACCAAGATGCATGAGGGTTCAAGAAGACCGATTAATCGGTTAGAAAGAAGAGGAGTTGAGTAGAAACGAAGAAGATGGATATAAAATACCTTAGGAGAAAAACGATCGGTAGGAATTAAGTATTAGACTTGGGTCTTCAAAATTCTTGGATCAAACTTCAATTCTTCTCAAAGGTTGAAGGATTAATGAAGAAAAGTAGAAGAAAATTGAGAGAGAATGGAAGATGAGAGGGGGCGAAAATATGGGGTAGGGGGCGAAAATTATGTGATGGCTAGGGTTAGGTTTTTATAGAGTTCAATAAAATCTTTAGGTAAATAAATAGAATATTTGGTAAGATCTCATTCTCCACAAATAAGTAAATAAATATTGTGAAGTAGGGAAGAAGAATTAACAAAAATAGATCCTAGGGCAAAAATCCCTTAGTTTTCGAAAATTAGGCTTCTAAAATAGCCAAGACCTTGTTTTGGTATATTTTACGGAGTAGAATAAAATATCACGGAACAAAATAAAAATAAGAATTCTCTCTATTGGGATTGAAAAATGCGTCCCCCATGCCTTTTAAATAAGGCATGGATTTTTAATATTAACTAAAATAAGATAAGGCAAGATCTCTTGAGGTATGGAAAGATTTGGTAGAATATTTAAATTCTAGGTATGGAAGGAAATCAAATAAGGGATTAACTAAAATAAAAAAATTCTTTCCTTCCCACAATAGGTGATTTTCGAAAATCACTAAGGCACAAGGGGGCTCGATTTTTCTTCTTAAAAATAAGGAAATAATTGGGTCTTGGATTTAATTTGGATTAATATCCCAAGAATTAAATTAAATCCGGAAAAATAGAATTCCTCCTCCAAAAGGCCAAGGGGTCGAAAATCATGAAGAATTGGGTGGCAAGTATTTATGGAAATTTTCTCTAATATTCTCACTCACCCTTTAACAAATAATTTACCACATAATTTAATAAATCACATGCCACATCATATAATCAACAAGTTTGACTTTTCAAATTGTAGCTTCCCGTACGATCGTTGGTGTAAGGCTTTCACCTGTTGGCAGAAGCTAAGCAGTGACTCCCACGAAATGCTTGCGACATCCCCTGCTTCATGCCGTTCCACCAAAAGGACTTCTTGAGGATCACTGGTACATCTTCGTGCTCCCGGGGTGAGCATGTGGGTTTCATGGGCTTCGCTCATGATCTCGTTCTTGAGTCCTTCGTCGTTCGGCATGCACAATCTCCCTTCAAAGGTGTGAGCGTTGTCGGAAGCCTCGCTAAAACTTCCGGATTCACCGGTTCTGACTTCAACTCGAATCTCCTCCAATTTCGTATCCATCCGTTGAGCTGCAACGATCCTCGTCCTTAGATCGGGTTCTACTACTAGCGAGGCGATTCGGCCTTTCACGGTTTCGGGTGTCCCTACTACTTCTATTCGTAACTTACTCAACTCACGTACTAAGCTTTCCTCTTCCGTCAGAAAAGTAGCGAGTTGCGAATGGTCTCTACGGCTTAAGGCATATGCCACTACGTTTGCCTTGCCGGGGTGGTAGTTGATGCCACAATCGTAGTCCTTCCTTCACTAGCTCGAGCCATCTCCGTTTGTCGCATATTTCAGGTCCTTCTGCTCGAAGAAGTACTTCAAACTCTTATGGTCCGTAAAGATTTCACACCTAACTCCGTAGAAGATGGTGCCTCCAAATCTTTTAGGGCATGCACTACCATGCCTAACTTTCTAAATCGTGGGTGGGAGCCAGTTGAACTCGTGCTTGGTTTTCAATTGTCGTGGCGCGTAGGCGATCACCTTGTTGTTACGCATCAACACGCATCCTAATCCGACCTTCGCGAGCGTCGGTGTAAACTACGTAGTTCACTCCAGGCTCTGGCACAGCTAACAACTGGGTGCGGTGGTAAGTTTCTCCTTCCAAGAGTTGAAAGCTAAGCTTCACGCTCCGAGCATCCAGTTCACCTTAATTCGCGCTTTCTTGAGTTCTGCTAGGTCATCGGTCTCGGCTTATCTTGGAGAAGAACCCTTCTATGAACCTTCTGTAGTATCCTGCCAAACCCAGGAAACTCCGAATCTCGTTCGGTATCGAAGGAGACTTCCATTGTTGCACCGCCTCAACCTTGGCGAGGGTCCACTCGGATTCCTTCTGCACGACACGATGTGTCCTAAAAAGTTCACCTCCTTCAGCCTCGAATTCACACTTCTTGAATTTGGCGTACAACTTCTCTTTCCTTAACGTCTCCAGCGCGATTCGTAGGTGCTCCGCGTGCTCCTCCTCGTCCTTCGAGTGGACTAAGATATCATCTATGAACACTAACACGAACGTATCTAGGTACGGGTGGAAAACTCGGTTCATCAATTCCATGAATACGGCTGGGGCGTTGGTCAGTCCAAACGGCATCACGACGAACTCATAGTGACCATATCTGGTACGGAATGCGGTCTTAGGTATATCCTCCTTTCGCACTTTCAACTGGTGGTATCCTGACTTCAGATCCATCTTGGAAAACACTCCGGCTCCTCGGAGTTGATCGAACAGGTCGTCTATCCTCGGCAATGGGTACTTGTTCTTGTGGGTCAATTTTTTCAACTCTCTATAGTCGATACACATTCTCATTGACCCGTCTTTCTTCTTAACGAAGAGCACCGGTGCGCCCCATGGCGAAACACTGGGCCTAACGAAACCTAAATCCATGAGCTTTTGTAGCTGTATCTTTAGTTCCTCCAATTCCTTAGGCGCCATTCGGTACGGTGCCTTGGATATGGGTGCGGCTCCAGGTTCAAGGTTGATCGTAAATTCTAACTGCCTATCTGGCGGCGGTCCAGGTAATACCTCGGGGAAAAAGATTGGAAAATCTCGTACGACAGCGACGTCTTCGAGCCTCCTTTCCTCCTTCTCTTCTCCGTGGAGATAGACAAGGTAGGTTGGGCGTCCTTTCCTTAACATGGCGGTGTCTTGTAACGCGGAGACTATGGCGGTTCGTCGGTTCATCGAGATCCCGTGGTACACGATGGGTTCCGTACCCGGAGCTTGTAGGGTTATTAGCATCTCCTTACAGCGAATCGTCGCAAAGTTCGCGGTTAACCAGTCCATTCCTAAGATTACGTCGACATCTCTCATCGCCATAACTCGCAGATTGTGAGCAACTAACTTAAGTTCTCCTAGTACGATTTCTATGTTCAAGCAAAATCGGGAAATCTCTACTATCCCTCCTACTGGTGAGGACACCATCATCCTATGTTCGGACTTCCTAGTAGGCAAGCTTAAGGTATGCACACACAACTCAGATATGAAAGAATGAGATGCACCCGTGTCAAACAAAACAACAATAGGGGTATTGAGGATTTCACCTATACCTGCTAAATTTCCACCCTCGGGATTTCCTTGCTCAATCCTGGGCTGCTTCTGACTTATAGCGTACGCTCTAGCCGGGGTGGGAAGTCTTGGGCGGTCAGGCTGCTACAGCCGCTGTGGTTGATCCCGGTTCGCTACCGAGCCCGTTGGTGGCGCTCTCGGTTGCTGACAAAAACCTTGATTATTCTGCCTCGACGCGGTTCTCGCATTCCTACTCGGACATTCCCTAGAGAAATGACCGTTAACTCCGCAGTTGAAGCACCTAGTCGGGTTTGGCACTCTACACTCCCCAAAATGGTACTTGGCGCAAACGTTACATTGGGGTGGCCTAGCCCGGGGGTCACTCCTTGGGTTGAACGAAGTCTGCCCTTCTCCGTACGGCGGTCGGTTCTGGGTGGGGCGGTATCGCTTACTATCGTAGTGGGTCCTATTCTCGTCTCATCTCCTCTTATCGTGGTTAGGGCGTGACCGGGGTAGTGCCAACGTAGTGTTCCCCGCGCTTTTCTCCTTTGGCATTGCTGCCTCAACGTCCAATGCGAGGGCTAGCGCCTCGGCGTACGTAAGGGTTCCACGAACTGCCAAAGCCATTCTAATCTCGTGCCTAAGTCCCTCACAAAACTTATCGGCCAGCTTCTTGTCAGTATCCGTCTGTTCTGGCGCAAGACGGGTCATGTCACAAAGCGCGCAGTCGTATTCGGTCACGGACAGACGTCCCTGAGTGAGGTTGTGGAACTCGGCTGCCTTTGCCTTGCGGTAGCTCTTAGGTATGTACTTGTCGTACACCTCGGTCTTGAAGTCTTCCCACGTCATCTCGTCCACACGATCCTGAGACATGGTCTTCAGCTTGGTGTCCCACCAAAAGTCGGCGGATCCGGTCAGTTGATGCGTCACGCAGATCATCTTCTCCACATCGTTGCACACTAAGGTTCTGAAGATATGTTCCAGCGCGCGTACCCAAGTTTCGGCTTTTGCAGGTTCACCCATTCCGTCGAAGGTAGGAGGCTTTTGGTTTAGGAATAGCTTTACGACTTCCCTATCTACTCGTGGGGGTGGTGGTGGCGACGGCGGACTCGGTTGCGTCACACTTTCTTCCACCGAAGACTGGGAGGTAGGTCCCTCGTTCCTCACGTTGCATCTAGGCGGCATTCTGATTCATTTTCACTCGAGTTGTTAGCGCACTTATTTAAACCCAAAAAAAATAGCGATGGGGTACTTTGAAAGAAAAATTTTAACTCGTTCAACAAGTAGGGTCCAAGGAAAGACCACACAATAGCAGTTGTAGGAAACACAGTTGCGTACGAGAAAGCATAAAGTCGCACCACAAGGTGGAAAAACACTTGGGAGAAAAATAGAACGAACAGGCATATTCGCGCAATAGGGATAAAAAAAAAAGTGAAGACGGCTCGTTGCAAGATGATAAAAAGTGCGAATTCCCCATAAAATCTTAAAAACGGTCTCAAAAGGTCTTGGTACAACGAATGAAAAGGAGCAAAACAATTGCGAAAGAAAACGACAACGTAAATAGCGGTTCTAGGATTCAAAAACATGGGGAAAAGAAAACGAAATCGCTATTCGAGCAATAGACATTTCTGCCCTCGTCCTCTTCGGGTTCTTCCGACTCTTCGACACTCTCCGCGTTCGAACTCTCTCCTTTCTCGAACGGTCCCATATCCTCGTCTTCCTTCTCATCGCTTAGGGGCGAAGGAATCGAGGTAAGCATCTCTTCGGCCTCTCTTATGATCCTTCGAGGGGCCGAAACGCGCATCCTAAGGGTCCTTCTATGGGGAACGCGGGCAACGTGCGGCTCTTCATCATCGCGATACTTCATTCGACGCGCGGCTCCTGGCGAGTACCTTTGCGTTGGCGGATGTAGTGGAGGTCCGTCAACGGCGGTAGACATGGCCGGAAGTAAGACTTCCATTAGGCCGACGAAGTCTCCTCGAGGTGTATACTTGGGTGGGCTAAACCAGGTATAGGATACGGAGGCTTGAGCGGTCCACTCGCTCCAAGGGGAAGGTAGCATATGGATAAGTCGCATGATTCCCTCGTGATGGGTAGTTCCATACGCGTAAGCGTCCAGCCAGTGGTCGTAGAAATCGGTGACGAAGTTCAGAAGGAAGTGCTGTCCGTCCCATTCCAGCTCTCTATAACGTTCTACCGGAAAGTTCCTATTCTTGGCGTAACGGCGACACATAAGGGCGTGATAGGGTTGGACCATCTACATAGAGGGGAAAAAGGAACAAGTCAGCACCGCCACAAAGGGTAAAAGAATAACAAGCGTGTATGGTTCCAAGTGGTGCTGCGAAAAAGGATGGACATGCGTAAAAGCAAAAGATGGCAGTACGAAGGTAATATCGTCGGACGTTCGCGTTCCTAGAGCATCTATTCACGCATTTTCCTCTCACGATTCGTCGAGTTCCAAGTACACTAACGGCCTTATACTAGTCGTTCCACGTTTCTATTGTTGGTACAAGCGTTGTGATCGTATAGCTAAAGCATACTAGGTTCAAAAGTCCAAGTCTAAGCATCGCAACATTTCAACATAATCTCACGTAATCACATTCGCATTCCACAATTTTCACAAGTTCTCATACACATTCGACAGATCATCATTCGGGAAGCATCGCTTCACCTTCGCAATATTTCAAACACATATGGCATGCTTTTCACAAAAAAAGTCACTTTCCACCAAGAGCACAATGTTTCAATCATAGCGATATTCTGTACCTCTTTCTTTGTGGTTGAACGAGACGAGTTGCGGTGTTGAGCCTTCCATATTCAGTTCATTAACAAAAGACTACGAAAACAACTCATTTTGAAAAGACTCTTGGGTCCAGAGCGGAAAGAACTGAGGCTCTGATACCAACTGTAACAGCCCGCCCTCCTAGGGTACAATAAATGCGGCGACTGCTACCAAATGGACTCGAAGAAATGAACAAAGGCTTGGGTTTTATTTAAAGAGTGTTGACTAAAAGATTAGAAAGAACTATCAGAGCATTTAAAGCAACAGCTTAACCTAGAAGCTTGAATAAGAGAAAGGAAGGTATAATAAATGACGTTCAAAAATCTCAAGAGTATGACATAGTTTCCAAGATAAAAACCACAAGATAGTCTAAAGCCTCTAAACCGAAAGGCGAGTGCAAAATACTCAAAGATACCAAAGTGTTTCAAAAAGAATTCAGCGGAAAACGACCAGTAGAAACGAAGAAGATGAATATAAAATACCTTAGGAGAAAAACGATCGGTAGGAATTAAGTATTAGACTTGGGTCTTCAAAAATTTTGGATCAAACTTCAATTCTTCTCAAAGGTTGAAGGATTAATGAAGAAAAGTAGAAGAAAATTGAGAGAAAATGGAAGATGAGAGGGGGCGAAAATATGGGGTAGGGGGCGAAAATTATGTGATGGCTAGGGTTAGGTTTTTATAGAGTTCAATAAAATCTTTAGGTAAATAAATAGAATATTTGGTAAGATCTCATTCTCCACAAATAAGTAAATAAATATTATGAAGTAGGGAAGAAGAATTAACAAAAATAGATCCTAGGGCAAAAATCCCTTAGTTTTCAAAAATTAGGCTTCTAAAATAGCCAAGACCTTGTTTTGGTATATTTTACGAAGTAGAATAAAATATCACGGAGCAAAATAAAAATAAGAATTCTCTCCTTTGGGGATTGAAAAAAATGCATCCCCCATGCCTTTTAAATAAGGCATGGATTTTTAATATTAACTAAAATAAGATAAGGCAAGATCTCTCGAGGTATGGAAAGATTTGGTAGAATATTTAAATTCTAGGTATGGAAGGAAATCAAATAAGGGATTAACTAAAATAAAAAAACTCTTTCCTTCCCACAATAGGTGATTTTCGAAAATCACTAAGGCACAAGGGGGCTCGATTTTTCTTCTTAAAAATAAGAAAATAATTGGGTCTTGGATTTAATTTGGATAAATATCCCAAGAATTAAATTAAATCCGGAAAAATAGAATTCCTCCTCCAAAAGGCCAAGGGGTCGAGAATCACAAGAATTGGGTGGCAAGTATTTATGGAAATTTTCTCTAATATTCTCACTCACCCTTTAACAAATAATTTACCACATAATTTAATAAATCACATGCCACATCATATAATCAACAAGTTTGACTTTTCAAACTTCCAACGCAAACCCTAGACTCGACTCGGCCATAGCAACTCATGCGATAAATGCATTCACGACTCCACGTCTTCATTATTAAATTCTAGGGCTCTAAAATTAGAGTTCGGAAATTCGAGATGTTACACATACAATCGACTTAAGGCTTGGATTCTCAGTTAATTCAAAGATTCAATTAGTTGGAATTAATTACTTAATGGTTTAATTAAACAAATCGACAAGCCTTATTACTTGGATAAATTATTCACGAGATTAATTTCTTGAGTTTCATAACTAAATCCGAAGAATGAATCTTGGACACCTCTTTGTAAACATTTAAAATAAAAAAGACCCATACTCTCAAAATCAAATAAAAAGAGGCCCAAAACTTCTTCCTTCTTCTTAACAAAATAGACCCAACTGAATTATTTAAACAAAACAAAGTGGCCCAAAAGAGAGCCCAAATCCACAAAATTATATTGTACTTTAACACACACAAATCAGATCCAGCTCTCGGCCGCCGGCGTGCGACCTCGTCTGCGCCACTAAACCGCCGTCTCCGGTCACCAACTTCAGGTACTGTTGTTCCCTTTTAACAATTGTGCTTTAATAGATCATTATAGTTTTTTATTTGATCATTTCATGTCACCATCATTATTTATCATATTTCACATGACATGATAAGAGGCACTCCAACCGTTTGCCGAAATGCCCGACAAAGTCTGGTGTAGTCGAATTCCGTATTTTCCAATAATATTTACTTTTTCTAAGATATCTTGCTCCATATTTTTCTGAATTGTGATTTCATCTTCTTTCAGCTCTGTCAAATTCACCCTCACATTCAATCATGGCAACAAAAACTCATGCTGATAATTCTCAAGAAGAAATTCTGTCAGCCATAAAAAGTTTAAGGTTGGAACTTCACAACAACAGAGAAGAGTATCTTGCCTTATCAGACCGGGCGGATCGGCTGTTTTCGGCATTGGAGGCCAAGGTAGACGGAGACGCAATTTTTGCCAAACTTCAGAGGCCAACAACAGAGAAGAAGGCCAAACTTCGGATCGATCCTCCAAAATTCAACGGAGACGACCCATCAGACTGGATTTACAAGGTGCAGTCCTATTTTGACTATTTCGAAACGTCGGAAAAGGATCGTCTACGCTTAGTTGGACTACTGTTTGAACACCGGGCGTCCAATTGGCTCCTTCACCAACACGATAACAATTTGCTGACAACATGGCCTGAATTCTTGGAGGCCGTGACACAGAGATTCGACCCTCCCCGAGCGTTGAAAGTGACAGGTACGATTTCAGGGGTGTATGTCCAAACCTTAATATGTGGCAGCAGTACACATAACTTCATCCAGCCCGGTACTGTCAAGAAATTTAGGATGTTGGTTATGCCAACCAATCCTTTCCGTGTTTCTGTGGGCAATGAGTCGACATTTCTATGTAAAGAAAAGTGTTACTACGCCAAGTTATCACTCGGAGGGGATGAGTTTGTTGTTGATTTATTTGTGCTCCCCATTACTGGTCCTGAAGTGGTCTTAGGAGCTCCGTGGCTGAAGAGTTTGGGTGAGATTTACCGAAGCTACGACGACCAGGCGATGGAATTTAAGCATAAAGATAAGCTGGTTACATTACGCGGAGTTTGGGAGGACGGACGGAAAATTTTCTACAATGCAATGAAGGAGTAGGAATGTTTCTAAATCAACTATGGAAGAAGACATTAGTATCTGTCATAGTTGATTTATTCTTCCATTTGTTATCTTTATTTGAGATTGTCTTTTCAGTAACTAATCATTGGTTTGTTATTTTATTCCAAGTAAGTTAGGATTTCGTTTTTAGTATTTGTTTTAGAGTTATTGAAGTTTGGATTAATCTTGATGTATTATCTACTTATGGATCATATAATTATACGTATTATTATGGAGTATTAAGTGTGCATGTGCATTTACTTCTCTAGTCCTATAAATAAATTAGATTAATTCTTCATTCTGATTTTAATCAAATATTATCCACATATGGTAATGCAAAAATATCTAGAAAAATTAAAACAAATCTTAACAAATTGAGGAAAATAAATCAAATCCTAATGAATATTGAACACAAATCAAATCCCAACAAAAAATCATAAAATACAGTTAATTAGCTTACTTTCACAATATATAGAGTAAAAATGAATCAAACTTTTGAATATTGAACACAAATCAAATCCTAACAAATAATCATAAAATATAGTTAAATAGCTTACTTTCACAATATATAGAGTAAAAATGAATCAATTTTTCTTGATATCTTCAAATATACTGAAATAAGTAATCTACTAAAAATATATTCTCAGTAACCAAATTTTTCAATAATATTACTCCATATTTTTCTAAACCCTATCTTCAGCTAGATCCCCCAAAATTCAACGGAGACGACCCATGGTGATGGACTTTTGTCACGACCGCACTTTCTAAGGATAGAAAGTTCGGTTGAACTAGTTATGTCAAGCCACTCCTGAGTGAACTCGGGGTTTAACTTAAAACATCCGAGAACACTAAAACGTTTTTCTTTTCCTTTGCCAAAAGCGATCTGTCGATCTATTTTCCTGGAACATATGCCGTATCTGAACTAACTCCTGGTGATTCGGAATGTATGGGCTCGTCCCACTTACAAACCCGAATTCAACTAACTCCTGGTGAACCGGAATGTATGTGTGACATCCCTAACCCGAAACATGCATTATTTTGCATATCATCATATAATATTGTCATTGAGAATATATTTATTGTTATGACAATTCAATATAGTTGAATATATATATAGCTTTGATTTTACGGAAATTGTTAAAATGGATGTGTGTATATTATTTTATTATATATTTATGGACGAAACATATATGTACATAGTTAACTAGTTAAATTAGTTTATTTGATTAATATGTATATGTTATTGTAGTGTGCATGAAAATATAAGTTTAGTGCTTAGTTTATAAAATGTGCATGTGTACACACGTAACTTTTACTAAAGAAAAGGAAGGATGACATGCCTTAATATCTATTCTATACGTGTACAAATTAAATCCCTACTTATGTGTTGCATGCATGTTATAATACTTGTCATAATTTTAATTGATTAAATATCTTGTATTGATCGAAACACCCAATTTATGAATATATCTAAATGTTTTGCTATATATATGTATTTTGTAAGTGGAGCTTAGCCACACGTTTATTACTTTAGCATGATATATTTAAGTGGGTTAGACCGACGTCTTAGTTTATAAAAGTAGAGGAGATGCATTGTAATATTACAGAAGGGGAGAGATAAACTTAAGTGATTATACGAAGAGAAAGAGTGGAGAGTTTAGGCGATTTTAGCTGAAGAAAGAGGAATAAGAAAAGAAAAAGAAAGCCGACGGACAGCAGGGAATCTCAAATTTATAGAGAATAAATTCATGGTTTGAGCTTGGACGGATGGTTGTGAATCAGGAGACGGAAATAGAAGTTCGGTTAGATTCTTGTCTTAATCAGGAGTGTATAAATCACACTTTTAATTTTACATATTTTATGTGATTGATTGCTATGTGTTAAATTGGAGTAAATATTTGAAGTATATTATGTGAGACTAAATTGGTTATGTGTTATTTGATATTGATGGTGGAATATGATATGGATATGTGAGTGGTGCAATTGATATGTTTATACATGGCATTCGAATTACTTGAATCATTGGATTAAAGAGGATATGTGACTGTCTTGCCCTGGGTCTGATATCAATGACAATAGACCTACGGGTCATATACAATGATAATGGACCTACAGGTCAATGAAATATATGCAAAGGGGGACCTTCGTGGAAAGGTCAAATCAAAGAGGGGCCTTCGTGGAAAGGTCAATATGCAAAGAGGGGCCTTCGTGGAAAGGTCAAAATGCAAAGAGCGGCCTTCGTGGAAAGGTCAAATCAAAGAGGAGCCTTCGTGGAAAGGTCAAATAATAAAAAGGGACCTTCGGGTCGTATACAATGGAAATCCCAGGCAGATACCAGACTTGATTTGTCACAGAATAATAAACTGAACAGAGTGGCATATGCATATGTATATGAAATTGTTTCTAATATTTGTTGGTTATTGTTATATGGGTGCGTTAGGCTCCTTTGCACCCTAAGTGTCCTATTTCCTTCTTAATCTCAGCCCTTGGATCCTTAAATTGGATGGTTGTGATCAATGCATTATTAGTCTATAATGTTGCATTATTAGCCGCCGTGCATTATTAGAATGAAAATGTGCATTATTAGTCTATAATGTTGCATTATTAGCCGCTGTGCATTATTAGAATGAAAATGTGCATTATTAAATGACACGTGGCATTAATCTAACCGTCAGATGACAAAATCGTGGGGCTAGGATTAAGAAGGAAAAAGGACAAAAGATATGAAAAGGATTTGAATACATCCCTATTGTTATATATATATTGATTAAAGAATATGTTTGATTTTGAGATGTGGAATTAAAGGTAGGTTTATATACACTGAGTTGTGGCTCATATAAACCACTAATATTTTTCAGGAATAAGATATCAGTGAAGTTTTTGGTTGATGTGGGTCGTAGGAACTCCACATGTTATCAGGGTCGGCGGCTGACAAATTTTGGCAACCTTCTCTTCCTCATCATTTTTGCATGTAGATAAATGTGTAGTATATAGAGTGGTGAGAGTGTCCCACTATGGTTTAGAATGTTCTGGAATATGTACTTGATAAATGTTGGTTTTTTGAATTTATAAAATGTGCGTTTCATTTACTTGGCTTGTGGATTATTTATTTTAAATTTTGAATTTATTTATAGTAAGTGCATATGTCATAAGAGTTGGGGTGTGACAGTAAGGGCTCATCCCACTTACAAACCCGAATTCAATTGAAACTGAAACTCTTGGTCTAGTACAGATAGGCATTTGTTCAAAAAAAAACCTGGCTTAACATAGCCTTTGCAACTTTATTTTTCTCATAAAAACATTCTTGAAACATAAACTCATTTTTCTATCGGTCAAAATCAAACATAAAAATCGACAAAGGCTAATAGTTCACAAGCACTCGTAAAGCAACACATAACATCATACTATAAATCACATCACTTTCACTTTATGAAAATAGCACTTTTCATAAAACTGCACATTAAATAGCAAGCTCGCACTTAACATCATATCTTTAATAGAAAGAGCACCAAATACTTTTCATGAAGACTGTAAACATACTATAATCTGAAAGCTCACTAAAAATACTTTAGTTTGAAAGCCCACAATCATATCTTAAATAGAAAGCTCGTAAATACTTTTCGTAAAAGTTGAACCTTTAACAAGAAAGCCCACCTCGTTAGCTTAATTTCCTTAACTTGAATTTTCTTGCTCTAATCTTAACTCACGGAGATAGTCCTTTGTGAAAAACATAAACATAACAACATACTAATTAGACTCAAGACAATATCTCATTAGGATGCATGCCTCCTATTAAATTCCTTGTATTCTTTCGTTAGGGAAAAATTCTTGAAACTCGCATATTAATTAGATTGAGGAATTTAATTAATTGCATTGCTTTACTAAAACAAAATCTTCCTTTGAGTTAATTATTTTGAGAAGGACTATTTTAATTTCTGTGGACATCGTTCCCCTTGGTTCGATCTTTCGCGGGCACTCCAAAATAAAATTTTAACAGAATGGGTCTTGGGTATGGAAACGTCTAATCTTTATGTTTCCATGTTGGTTCAGACACTTAAGTTATAGATATTTTGAATTCAATAAAGTTGTTTCTACTTTTCCTGCATATACTTATTATTTGATATGCATATGTACGTTTTTAGTATTAATGCAGGAGGTCTTGAAATAAGACAATTACGGACGCGGTGTCACTTATAGATTATATTAGGGTGGATATTAGTGATGTGGTACATGGAAGGAACTATGTCGATTGAATGATATACGCCCGCCATGACCCGCATTAGTAGTCTCTCTAATATAATACTTATGTTTACCAATGATGAAAGTATTTATAAAGTCCAATATTATGCGCGCCTTATGTTTATTATGTCTATTTTACTGTGGCTCTGTCAAGTGTGACAAGTGGGAGAATCGAAAACTTTGTGTCCCACATGTTCGCCAAGTGGGAGAATGTAAGTTTTATGTCTCACATATGTGACATGTGATAGAATCCTAAATAGAATTGGATTTTTAGTATAATACATATATTTGGTATAAGACACATTTTACCCTAATTAATTGACTATCAATTAATTATTGTCACATATCAATTAATCAAATAATCATGTTATATTGCTCCAAAGAGAATATATATTCATATATATATATATGTGTGTCAATTGATTGCCAATGAATGGAAAAGATTGATTATATAATCTTTTTATGGAATGAATATTCATTCCCTTGGCCATCAAGTAAAGAATCATGCGTATATATTATTAAGATTTGATTAGAATTGATTGTGATCCATTAGTAATATTAATAGACGGAAGATTATATTCTTGGTCAATAAGAAACGTATTTACTAATTATTTTGGGCCTCTTTGATGGAAAGGGCTTTTAGGGTTTGATACTTAGGGTTTGTCCTCTCTCTGCCTATAAATACAAGTGTGGTGATCTCATCAAATCACACACATTACAGAGAACACATAAACGTGGGAAAGAGAGAGAAACAAATCCTTGGAGTTGGAGTTGCGCCATACGCCGAAAGGAGTTCAAGGAAATCGTCTCCTCCTTCCTCAATCGCTTCCGCTATGGATCGCCAAGGTATATTTCGATCCTATTATGTTTATGGTTTTACGTGAAATACATGATGTTCGAAGATCTTGCTTTACTTATATTCAATTATGTCTTCTTGAATATATGATGATAAATTATGTCCGTAATTGTCTTATTTCAAGACCTCCTGCATTAATACTAAAAACGTACATATGCATATCAAATAATAAGTATATGCAGGAAAAGTAGAAACAACTTTATTGAATTCAAAATATCTATAACTTAAGTGTCTGAACCAACATGGAAACATAAAGATTAGACGTTTCCATACCCAAGACCCATTCTGTTAACTTATTCCATAAATGTCTTAGGCGGTAACACCTTAGTCAATGGATCAGCAACCATAAGCTGTGTGCTTATATATTATATAGATATTCTTTGTTCCCAAACTTCATCTTTCACGACAAGAAACTTTAATTCCATGTGTTTAGCTCCTTGAATACTTGTCATACTTACAGAAAGATACGATTGCACTATCATCACAATATAATTTCAACGGCTTGGATATTGAGGAGACAATACCAAGGCCTGAAATAAAATTTTGCAATCATTAATGCTTCAAAGCAAACCATAAATTTAGCTTTAATGGAAATCCAATAATTTCTAGTTGATCAGATTTCCATAATGTGAGCATAAAATCTTTTGTTCACTTTAAGTATCTCATTATTATCTTTGCAGTTCTCCAATGTTCAACACCAGGGTTACTTTGGTAACGGCCTAGCATTCCAACTGCAAAGCTGATGTCTGGTCTAGTACAGACTTGAGCATACATCAAACTTCCCACAATAGATGCATAAGGAATATTTTCCATATCCTTACGTTCCAATTCAGTTTTTGGACATTGATCCAAACTGAATTTGTCACCTTTATGAATTTGAACAACACTTGGAGAACAAGCACTCATGCCATATCTCTCTAAAAGATTCGATCTATGTAGCTTTTATGAGACAATCCAAGAGTCCACGTGATTGATCACAAGATATTTCTATCATATGACATAGGATGTCTCACACATATCTTTTATGTTGAAATTTTTAGAGAGATAATTTTAGTGCATGTAGTAATCCAATGTCACTATTAGCAAGCAATATATCATCAACATACAAAACCAAAAATATGAACTTGCTCCCACTAACCTTGAGGTATATACACCGATCAACAGTGTTTTCTTTAAAACCAAAAGCAGTAATAGTGTCATGGAATTTAAAATACCATTGTCGAGAAGCTTGTTTCAGTCCATAAATTGATGTCTTAAGTTTGCAGACTAAAAATTTTCATTCCATTTCTTAATGAAGTCTTCAGGTTGTTTCATGTAGACTTCTTCTTACAAATCGCCATTTAGAAAAGCAGTTTTTCACATCCATTTGATGTAGTTCCAAGTCGAAATGGGCTACAAGTGCCAAAATGATTCTAAGTGAGTCCTTCTTTGATACTTGAGAGAAAGTCTCTTTATAATCAATGCTATCTTTTATGAGTATAACCTTTGGCAACAAGTCTGGCTTTAAATCGTTCGATTAAACCATTTATGTCGAATTTGGTCTTGAAGACCCATTTACACCCAATATACTTTTGTCTATCAGGTAATTCGACAAGGTCCCAGACTCTATTACAATCCATAGATTTTAACTCTTTCATCATGCATCAATCCATTTATTAGAATTATTACACTTAATGGCTAGTGAATATGAAACTGGATCATTACGTATTCATATATCACATTCGGATTCTTGGAGATATGCCACATAGTCATCAGAAATGACCACATTCGTTCTCATTAAGAAAACATTAATGACACTTCTAGAGATGCTTCTTCCACACCTATGTTCAATGAACTTGGCATCATCATTAGTCATTCAAATGTTCAATATTGTTAGGCTATTCAACAATATTTGGCACACTTAATTCTTAAGGAAATGAGGGAAGAGGAAAATCTACCCTTATTTCACTAATGACCGCATTATGAGTGTTAAAACTCCCACTGATCTCACCATTCTCAAAGAATCATATATTTCCAGTTTCCATAATTCTCATGTTATCATTAGGATAATAAAACCTTTACCCTTTGGATTTATCTGGTAACCTATAAAGTAACCACTAACTGTCTAAAATTCAATTTCTTTTCTTGCGAAGAGTATACTCTAGTTTCTGCTGAACAGCCCCAAATATGAAGGTGCTGCAAACTGGGTTTTCTACCTGTCCAAAGTTCATAAGAGAGTCTTTGGTACAACCTTACTAGAAACCCGGTTTAATACATAAATAGCGGTTCTAAGAGCATAAATTCACACAACAATATGGGTAAGGTAGAATTATCATACTTTTAATCATTTCCATGAGAATTCAGTTTCGTCTCTTAGCAACATCATTCTGCTGAGGCGTACTTGGCATAGTATATTAAGCATAAATGCCACGCTTTTCTAAGAATTTGGCAAAAAGTCCAAGTAATTGACTTATTTTAGTGGTACGACCATAACATTCACCACCTCTATCAGATCGAATAATTTTCACCTTTCTATTTAATTGTCTTTCAACCTCAGTCATAAAATGTTCAACTGTGCCTGAGATTTTTCTTGCAATAAATAAATCCATAACGTGAAAAAAAATCATCAATAAAGGTGATAAAATATTTTTATCCACCAAAAGTCGAGACATCAAAGGTCCGCAAATATTTGTATATATAATTTAAGGAGCTCATTGCTTCTTATGGCATTTTTAGTATTGTGTTTGGTTTGTTTACATTTAATACAATCCACACAAACTGTAATGCTTGTAAAGTATAGATTCGAATGAATATTATCCTTTATAAGCCTCTTAATTCTTTCACTAGAAATATGATCCAGTTCCTTTATGCCATAAGAATGATAAATTCGAATGAATATTATCCTTTAGATGCTCCTTCGGTTGCAATGTGAGCATGAGATGCACCCATTCCATACTTCTTCATCTTATGCTCCTCCTAGACCAATACGTTTCCCAATTCTAAGAGTCCACTAATCTTTTATAGTGAATCAATTTGGAATGGTCCAGATTGAGGAGGTAAGGAAATTAGGGTCAATTGGACAAGGAAATCCTCATTCACCTATAATCCTAATTTCAGCTTAGAAGAGATGTTATTTATGTCCATCACATGCTCGTACATAGTCCGAGAACCATTATATTGCATGCTCATGAGATCCTTCATAAGTTTTCCTGCAATAGACTTTATATGCAGTTGTGAAGCGATCCTCAACATTCTGCAAACATTCTTTTGCAATGTCAGTCGTTGAGAGACTTTATCTGCAACGAATATTCTAATGAACTGTAAACTTAGTCCTATTAGATTTTTCCCTAGTATTATGGGTAATCAGCCAACTACTTTGATCATAAAATAATTGGTTTATCATTCAACAGTGTTAGGTCCTAGTCCATTACTTCAAGAGTGAACTTAAGTTTCTCTTTCCATTCAGAGAAGTTAGTTCCATTAAGTGCGGGAAAATTTGAGATAAACATACTAGTAGCAAAAAATATATGTTTTTACATTATAAGAGCAATTAAGAAATGAATGCTCACATATAAAAGCTTTGAATAATAACACGAACATTAATTTGAAAACCCATATCATGAGGCAATTATGAAAACTCCTTTGGGTAGTCTTCATACAATAATAAAAATCATGCTTTTAATATTCATATCTTAGTTCAATAATTGAGTAATAATAAATTGGCGTTACCTTTGGGTAATCGACACCAATTTAAATTATTAACTCCATAAGTGTTTATTATGTTGCAAAGACTATTTCCTTTGGGAATCTAGACCTTATAACAAACAAACTATTTAGATAATGAATAGCCACAACAAGCATGATGATTAATTGCATACATAGATTTTCATATTAACTTGATTATAAACTCTTCTCATTTTACCTCACTTTGGTGATTGCAAAATAAACATAATATAATCAAGAATGTATAGCGATTAATTGCTTAAGCAGATTTTCACTTAATTTGATTATAAACTATTATTTTACCTCACTTTGGTGATTGTAAAATAAACATAATATAATCAAGAATGTATAGAGATTAATTGCTTAAACAAATTATAATATGAGTTTGATTATAGACTCTCCTTATTTTGCTTCACTTTGGTGATTGCAAAATAAACATAATATAATCAAAATACATGTTAAAATGAGAATTGAATTATGTAATCATTCATTCCACCGTCTCGGTAGATTCATAATCATAAGACATTTAATTGAAATCTCAATTCATCAATGCATATATTCAAACTCAATTTACATAAAGTATATACACAATCAAAATACCCAAATCAATTTCATATATATAAATAGAATCAATATGGAAACAATATATTTCAAAGTATAATCATACAAAATAAACAATCTTTAATTGATAAAGAGATTAACTATATATCACAGTTCACGAACAATGCATATTAAAACATAATTAAAACATAATTATTACCTTTCCTTTCATCCACTCTCTCGATGCGTGCAGAAACAATGCATATTAAAACATAATTATTTAATGTGATAAACAAAACAGAGACGAAAGAATGAAATCCATAGACGTAATAATCAATACATAATTGCTCAATTAGGCATATGAATTCATTTTTAAAGTCACGTAATACATGAATTGGATTCAGAATTCATACTATGCCAACATATTAAAATCACCGATTCATTCATAGCAATTTATTAAAATAAATTCACAAATATGGTTTTCAATCATACGAAAATACATGAGTTCTCAACCATGCTCTGATACCACATATTGAACATTATTTATCATCATATATTCAAGATTACATAATTGAATATAAATAAAGCAAGATCTTCGAACAACATGTATTTCACGTACAACCATAAACATAATAGGATCGAAACATACCTTGGCGATCCATAGCGGAAGCGATTGAGGAAGGAGGAGACGAACTTCCCCGGACTTTCTTTGGCGTAGTGGCGTAACTCCAATTCCAAGGATTTGTTTCTCTCTCTTTCCCTCGTTTATGTGTTCTCTTAATGTGTGTGTTTTGATGGGATCACCACACTTGTATTTATAGGCAGAGAGAGGACAAACCCTAAGTATCAAACCCTAAAAGCCCTTTCCATCAAAGAGGCCCAAAATAATTAGTAAATACGTTTCTTATTGACCAATAATATAATCTTCCGTCTATTAATATTACTAATGGATCACAATCAATTCTAATCAAATCTTAATAATATATACGCATGATTCTTTACTTGATGGCCAAGGGAATGAATATTCATTCCATAAAAAGATTATATAATCAATCTTTTCCATTCATTGGCAATCAATTGACACACACATATATATATATGAATATATATTCTCTTTGGAGCAATATAACATGATTATTTGATTAGTTGATATGTGACAATAATTAATTGATAGTCAATTAATTAGGGTAAAATGTGTCGTATACCAAATATATGTATTATACTAAAAATCCAATTCTATTTAGGATTCTATCACATGTCACATATGTGAGACATAAAACTTACAATCACAAGCCCTAAAGATATTTAATTATGTGTCTGTACTTGATTTAAGCAAGCTGGACCCATATTTAGCTACTCGGGATATAAACATCTAATGCTAATAGCAAACATTTCTTGCAAATTATAATTGATTTATATCATTCTCTATCTAAAATTATATTTAGAAAAACTTTTTACGAACATCTTTTACCAACTTATGCAATCCACAATTGAGAATCTATACTTATGAGTTATGGCTTTGTCCCATCAAATTAAACGGTGAGCTTATATCCACAATATATTAGTTCACAACATGATATGCATGTGCAATTTAAGATGTAGATAAATGTGGTTTATAATCTTCTTATCTTTCAAATAAATTGTTTTAAGGTCGCATACCATCCACCATTGGAAATCTATCAAATCTGCGTTACATATGGCTCAAGTCCAACAAGTTAAATGGTGAGCTTTCGCTAGAAATTCGCAACTTGACATATCTCTTTTTAAATTTCTTATTCTTTCTAATGGCAATTAGCAATGTTCATAACCATAGTTAAAATTAAATTATACTTTTGGTGAATATGCAATGAATTCCTCGTAGATGTATGCTGGTTCATTTTTAGGAGTATAGAAATTATGTCTATATCCTTATTTATCTTTCAATGAATTGTTTGAAGGTCTAATACCATCCACCATTGGATATCTATCAAATATACAGAACTTAGATCTCTCTTTCAACAAATTAAATGGTAAGATCCCATCCTCCAAATTAAATGGTCTTTTTCGCCCCCTAAACGTTGTCGCGATGACTTTGATTTCTTAGCTCGATTCGCAAACATTGTGTGAATTTCAAATTATTCTGACAAAGGAAGTTTTCAACCCATTTTTGGCGTCGACGACGTTTTTACTGACTGGATGTGCATTACATCTAATTCCGATAACAAACATTTTCTTACCATAAGTAAAATTACTTGCATGTGCATTTTGTTAAGTTTCAAGTTATTGAATGACCGTAAAATATACTACTCCCTTTGTTCCACAATAGTGGAGGCATTTATTTTCCGTACGGAATTTAAGAAAAATCGTGTTAAGTGGTGGGGTAAATAAAAGAAGAATAAATTAGAAAAAGAAAAAGGTAAAGAGACGAAGAAAGGATAAAGTAAAATAGAATAAAGTAAGTGAGTAAAAATGTTTTGACTTTTTACTAAAAATGGAAATGACTCTACTATTATGGAACGTACCGAAATGGTAAAATGACTCCACTACTATGAAACGGAGGGAGTATTATATTACAAGATGATATGCATGCGCAATTTTAGATATAAAGTAATTTGTTATATATCCTTCTTATCTTTCAAATAAATTTTTTGAAGGTTTCATACCATTTACCGTTGGAAATCTATCAAATCTGCGTTACTTATGGCTTAATTCCAACAAATTAAATGGTAAGCATTCTCATGCAATATACTACCTCCGCCTAGCTAGCCTAAGTGACACGTATTCCTTTTTGAGATATTGCAACTTAAGTGAGACGTTTCCTTCTGGGCATTAGTTAACTCCTCTCTCTCTCTTACTTTATGCTCTTACCTCTCCTACTTTATTCACTTTTTTACTTTTTTTCTCTCTTTCTATCTGTTTACTTTATTCTTGTCACGACCACTAACTTCCTAATGATAGTGACTGCATCTAAACGTGATTCAATAGCACCTTAGAATCAAGGGATGAAAAATAAACATGATTTATAAGATGAACCCTAGGACAAAAGTCTCGCAGGTGAAAGTGAAATGGGACAACATAAAGTCAGAGTGCGGTCTAGATTCACAATCATTCTAACATAGAATCCTATTACAGCGGAAACGTCCAAGACAAGGCAGTATGTATGGAGACATACTACCCTGGGCTACCTATTGACTTATTCGAGGATTTATTCCCAACACCATCGCCTGCCCGTCCACGTTCAACCTGCACATTTAAAAAGAAACATGCAGGGCTGAGTATTTGATATACTCAGTGAGCACATTGCCAAAAACAGTTTTGATTTTTAATTGTCAAGCCACAGTTGAGAGATCTACGGGGTTTTTATTTAAAAGGCCCGAGTCTCTAAATACTTTTCCTTTCATAAAGATTTTGATTGCGCAATCACGTAACATAGATATACCATATCTGATCATTGTGTGAACCGGGAATGTGGCCACATTCCACGACGGTCACTGGACCGGCCAACCCCTTTTGTTAGCTCACGGTCCCCTTATGTGTACACTAGTCCGAGTAGGGTTTGCGGCCCTACTGGGACCCGAATTTGATTTAACATAAATTGGCGTAGCCAAGCAGATAGGTAATCATAAAACAAAACATGGCATGACAACATATTTAAACAAGGATTTCACATTTTCATACTAAAATCACATTTCGAAAGGATGCCCACCTCAAAAGCTAAAGCTCCTTCCGGAATTTCCTTAACTTGGTCTTAGATGACGTTCGAAGACGTCCCTTTAGGAAAGTAAAAAGATACTTAATTAGACTTTTGAGATATCCATCAAGCTTAGACATGAATGCATCCTAAGTGCGATGATCATTTTATTCTTCCTTTAAATTTTCTAGAAGAGTCCTAGAATTTTTGAATATTAATTAAATCAGTAGATTTAATTAAATTAGTAAAATTATTCACTTAACTAGAGGGTGCTACCTCCCATGCCATTTATTTAAACATACTAAAAAAAATTTGGCTCGAGGTCTAAATACTCGTTAGCGTATCGTAATTTCTTAATATTAATCCTTTGAGCACTCTTGCTAATTTCCGGAAAAAAATTAGACTTATCTTCGTGGAATTAATCTGCGGACTATTAATTAATCCATAACATATAAAGGCCCATGATTTAAGTAAATTCTTGGTTCATACTTTAATTATTTGGTGGCCCAACCTAATAAAAATAAGGGAGGCCCAATACCAAATTAATTAAGAAGAAATTGGCCCAATTACTCCCTACCCTATCCATCGGCCTCTCTCTCTTTCTCCCTCATTTCTTCACTCTCTCGACCGACACCCTAAGCGGGAGAAGGAGGCGGCGCCTCCTCGTCGCCCGTCGCTAGGAGCTCCGGTCGGCGCTTCTCTTGCGTCGCCGGAGATTTTGATGCCCCTCCCTCACAACCCTCGGTCTCAAACTCATCTTAGAACAAAATCCCCAATTTCAAAACCCTAGCCTCATCTCAAAAACTCTCGCTTCGTCTCCACCGCCTTCCGAAACCGGCGTCGACGCCGGCCGTGAACTCAGCGAGGCGGAGCTGTCGTCGCGGCTCCGTGAGGCGCTCTCAATTTGAGTCGCGGCGGAGCCCTCGGCATCTCCGTCGCGCCCTCCCGTTCCATCGTCGTTTCATCCTTCACCGGCGGGGTCGCCAACAGGAAAGAGGCGTCGCCTCTCTTCCTCCCTGCTTCCGGCGTTCTCCTGGCCTTTTTCCGACGAATCCTCCATCACCGCCATCGCGGATCGCCGCTGTTGCCTCTCATCCTTTCACGGCATCTAAGCGCCGTCACTGCCATCTACGGCTGAAGCTGACGCCGTTCGGCTTGCTGTGCAGACCAGCGCCGCCGCCACCGGTCGGCCTTGAAGCTAAGTTCTTCTTCCCCCCTCTTTTTTTTTTTAGTCTAAGCTTGGTCTATCTAGTTTGAGTTTGGGCAGGAGCTATGATAAAATGTTGTTGATTTTCTCTTCGGATAGAGCTCATTTAATTGTTGGGCTGAGTTCATGAACTACTATGTGTGAATGCTGTAGGGAGATAGTTATGATTTGCTATTATTCTTGGTCTATGAAACAGACTATGGTTTGCTTGCACTATTTGTTATGAAGCTGAACTTAATGTGGTTATACTTGTGCCCCTAAGTCCTTATATTATGTGGTGTTTGATCTAAACATGATGCAAGATAAGGTGTTGGGGTGTGGAGGTGATTACCTCTTGATGTAGTGAGGCTGCCCTTGTTACTGCTTGAGATCGGTTCCTAAGGCACCAAGCTTTCTACTCTCTCTAAACTTTGCTGATTATTATGAGAAGTGTGGGAGGGAGTTCGAATGTGGTGTGGGGAGGATTTTTATAGGCTGATTGTGTACTTGTAAGCCTTAAATGAGGCTGCTGAAACTCTTGTCTCTATCCAGCAGTATATCCCCCCCATCCTTGATCTTTTGCAGCAACTTTAACTGACATTTTGATGGTATACTAAGGGTATATTGCTGCCACAATCCTTTTTGTTGATTCTCCACCACCCCTTTTATTTAATTTAGCTTGGTGTTGTGTTTAGCATAAGTACTCTTGCATTAATACACTTTGTTTGACCTCCTTGCAGGTACAGCGAGAGGAATGCAGGGCTGTTGGGAGCAGGGGAGTTCAAGCTGACTTTGCTTCCTTTGGCAAGTCTTTTGGTCTACTCTAACAAAGGTATTATTGTCATCTTCCTTAAGTGAAATCTGTTGGCTGCTTTAGTACTCCTCAATTTCCCTCTTGTTCCCCTTGCATCTAATATACTTGTTTGTCTTTTGCAGGAGAAAGAGACACTTGGCTGCCACCCAACTGTCCCGGGAGGTAGGCTCGCTGCCTTGGCTCACCGGCTGACCGGGTGGGGTCGCGGTGATGTGCGGCTTGGGCTCGGAAAAGAAGAGGCCCAACGTGTAGTAAAAGAGTCGGCCTTAGCTCTTAGCCTTTTAGCCCATACTTGTAAATTTGTGTACTAGCATTCCCATTTCCTTTTTCTTAAATTCTTACTTCCCATGTGTTTCACTATGTAAGCTAGAGTGTGTTTGATAGTAGTTGCATTTTCTTAGCTAGAAAACGAACTCTTCATCTTCTTTCTCGTTAGTTATGGCTCGTAAATAGTAATGGAGTAGTTTTAGTTCATCCCAACTCTATTTATTCATTCATTGATTATTATTATTATTATTTTTTTTAACGGCCCTTAAGCAACACAAGGTAACGAGTTCTTATTTAATATGACGCAACAAGAGAGTGACACAATTCCATGTTGGTGAACCCTTACAAAATAAGCCGAACGAAAACAAACGAGCGGTTATTACAATTCTCTCTTGCTATATTTTACTTATTCGCTTTCTTATTTCACCATTACAATTTGATTCACTAAACACTACTATCAAAATTCTTGTGTGCCAAAATATAAATATACCCCCTCCATCCCATGTTACTTGAGTCATTTCTTTTTTGCTCTCATTGTAGAACAATGATAAAAAAAATAGTTAAAGTGGGAAGAGAGTAAAATAAGAAATAGAATAATGTAGAAGAGAATCTTCTCGTTCGTTTTCTCTCTCTTACTTTACACTCTTGCCACTTTAACTATTCATTATAATTTTTCTAAAACTAGTATGAAAAAAAGTGACTCAAGCAACGTGGAACATAGGGAGTATCACTTAGACTAGGATGAAGGGTGTACTCCATTCGTCCCATAAAAATATGTGTAATTTCTAATTTCCGTCGTCCCATAAAAATATGGCATTTCTATTTATAGAATGTTGTCGCTAACTCATTACCCATATACATCAATTTATTTACAATTTATACCACTATGCCCATCATTAAACACTAATAATAATGTGGGTTTCACTATCCACTATTTTAAGTACCATTCTCATTCTCTCTCTTATTTTACTAATTGTGCATTAATTTCATGTTATTTCAAATGCATATATTTTTTAGAACGGAGAGTCGTATTAATTAGCATCATCAAATATCCTTTGATGATTTTATTATTCGATCTAATGGATGTTAGCAATGATCGTAACCACAGTTTGAATTAAATAATACTCCACTTTTAATAAAGAATGCAATGCATTCCATATAGATGAGCTAGTAGGCCTATAAATTCGGGTATCCGAATTCGAAATCTTAAAAATATCATACCCAATACCCGACCCGAATGTAAATTCGAGTACCCTAATACCCGATGCGGGTACCCGAACCCATCTAATTGGGTACCCATAAACCTGAAGTTATTATATTTCAAATTTATTTCTTTATATAAATTATATTGTGATGAGAATAGAAATTATTAAAAATAACACAATACTACTATAAAATAGACATCAGTCAAATAGACACTATTTAATTTTAAAATAATTTTTTTTTAGCATAAATTGAAACATAAAAGAGATTAAAATAATTTTAAGACATTAAATGAACATGTAAATGAAATGGAGAAAGCATAATTATATACTATTTTCAAAAGATAACAAGTAAGAACCTTAATATTTATCACAAATACATAATTAATCGGGTTTAATCGGGTATTAGTCGGGTACCCTAAACCCGAAAAACCCTAACTTTAACTACCCGAACCCATAATTTCGTGTTTCGGGTACCCAAAACCTGTCGGGTATTGGGTCGGGATCGGGTATACCCGAAACCCGCGGATTAAATTTGCAGGCCTATGTGCTGGTCATATGCTATGCATTTTTAGAAGCAAAGAAATTTGATTATATCTTTATTTATTTTTTAACTAAATTGTTTCAAGGTCCAATACCATCCACCATTGGAAATCTATCAAATATGGAGTCCCTAGATCTCTCTTTCAACGTATTAAATGGTAAGACCTTATCCTCCATGTATATGCAACATGAGATCTTTATAATTGGGCTATTAACATCTAATTCCAATAACAGACATTTTTTTACCATAAGTAAAATTAAATGAATGTGCATTTTGTTAAGTTTCAAGATATTGAATGAGCACATAAGATGTTTTCATTTATTTGGTTTCTTAGTTTCAAGCATCTTAGGTATAGACTAAATCCCCTATCTTTTTTGTTATGAAAAAATATTCCCTCATGACTTGGTAAAAGTTTACTAAATCTGAAATCTTCTGCTAACTTGACATTTGTGTTGCTTTGGGATTGGGATCTTTCAACACTCCCCTTCAAGTATAATTAAAATAATTAATAAGTATAACTGATTTATATCATTCTCTATCCAAA
>NW_025951656.1:0-27044 GCF_023119035.1 Salvia hispanica
TAATTGAGTTCTAGTAGAAGATAGACACTTTGTGTACATCTTCCCCGTGTTCGATACCCGGTACTAACCTTTTGCTATACTATACCTACTCTGTATACTTGCAGGTATTTATAGTGCAAATAAAAAGTGCATCATCTGTAAGCTGCAACAACGCAACACGGTGATGGAATATCAGAACGAGTTCGAGAGGCTTTTGGTCAAGATTAAGGGTGCATCGCTATCGGAGAATCACCTCGTCTCCATATGTGAATCAGGCTTGAAAGATCCTATTCGATGGGAAGTTCACTTGCGAAGGCCATCGTCCTTGTGTGATGTGTTTGCGCTTGCACGCGAGTTCGAGAAGATGTACGATGAAGGCTTCAAGTAAGAGAGGTGCGTTTTGCTTGTTTTATAGTTTTAGGTTTTATTTTAGTTATTTTGTTTTGAGTGGAGTTTTATGGGGATTGAATTTATTTGCAGTTGCTTCCAATCAGAATTAGAAGTTGAATTTGGATATAATTCTTATGAGATTGAATTTATCTATTTGTTCTAGTTTGTATGATTTTTGTTGTTCTTTATTGTTAGTTTGAATGATGATTTTTTTGATATTTTATTTAATAGAAGATTTGGAAACTTTAGCTAGGCTTCGTTTTCTTCACATGTTCGGTCATTATTGAGAGCCACTAGGCATTATTTGTGTGGTAGAGCAAACCATATCCCACATCGGAGAATGAACAAGAGTGGCAAGCATATAAATGGGCTACCCCAACTCCATTAGTATGAGGCCTTTTGGGGAGTACCCCAAGAGCAAAACCGTGAGGGCTTTTGTTAAGGATGAAGTTCCTCAACTCGGATAATTCACGTCGAACGTCGCGGGAGCTTTTGCCCGTCGATCAATCTGGCGTCAAATTTAGGGATAAAAGGTAGTCGCCGGAGCTTTGCCGGTCGATCAGACCAAGAATGATACGATAAATAAAAATAAAAGATAATTTGATATTTCTTGATTGAATAATGAGAATAACAATAGCCCTATTTATAATAGGGATACTAACTTAATGAACAAGACAAAAGATCCTAAGAGATATATGGGAAAATATGGGAAAGATATGCTAAATAAATACTAAACTAAATAATAGAGATATGGGATATTCATAGATATATTCTCGTATCAACTCCCCCACGGTTAAAATCCACCTTGTCCTCAAGGTGGGAACCACGAAGCAATGGTGAACGACGATAACAGAAGCCTTTGCGAGACATTCCTTCCTTGAAACGGGGCGAGACAATCCTTGCTCTCTGAAGAGAAGCCATACTCTCGGTCCATGATAATAATTTCATGGTCATTCCATTAACATGAAATATGGTAGCAACCTCAAAAGGTGATACATGTCCCAACTTAAAAGAATAAAGCAACAGATTCCCAAATAAGTCTATTGCAATAGCAACAAGAAAATTGCCACGGAATATCGCCTTGGAGATAGTTATGGAGAGCTGTTCACAACTTCTCCTCAAGTGCTCTGCCACAAGCCAAGACAAAATTCATACCCCAGGCATCTTGGTAGCATCACCATTCTCAACAGGTGTAGCCATCTTGGTAGCCTCACCATTCTCAACATGTGCAGCCGTCTTGGTAGCCTCACCATTCCCAACCTGTGCTATCGAGTTAAAACTCGAGGTACCCATTCTCCATGCACAATTTGTATACGGGGAAGATAAGTACTTGCTCTTCTCTTTCTCCCACGGAGTAGGCAACGTGTGTGAGTCATCTCTGGAATCAGAAGCATCTTCAGCAGAAGAAACCTTAATTCTCTTTGTTCTTCGTGATAATGTCTCCTTTTATCATAGGGGACACTGAGACATCTGCCATTGTTTTCTTACACCTCGAAAAGGGCTGCTCACTGCCAGCTCCCTTTAGTTCTCCATCGTTTTCCTTTTTACCCTTTCGTGTGGCCGTGGACTTCTCGACATTAGAGCCACGTTCATCTGACACTTCCAGCTTCCCACTCTTTGGCCTAAAACATTTGTTTTCTCCCCCCGAAGTTAGCCACACTTTTCTGCTTCCGTTCATTTAAAACCTTATTCTCCGACCGAGATTGTGAGTACACCGAATGAGATGTGGGTGAAGAGAGCCGATCATCATCCTGTGGGTCGAGGATAGGGACTTCAATCGGACCACTGAAATCATCCCCAACGTTGCGCGGAGGGATCAACCGAGCATCGGCATCCAGCGTTGTTGAACAACGAGTAATAATTGCAACATCACCGAGCTGAAGGCCAACCACCTTTAAATTCCTGAAATCAACTCCAGAAATCCACTTGACTCCAAGTGCCACAGCAACTATTATATCATATTGCAAAGATTTCATTGATAAGTACGAATTCTTCATCTCCAAAAATGTAGTTGAAATGTAGATTAAATTTTCTGAGGCTTTAGGCTTATCCAGGCTCTCCTCCAAGTTCCTTGACGACTCTCCTGTTCCATAACCTTGCCTAAGTGAACAGTCTACCTTAACAGGTTTTCTCCTCTGGATAGCAGATTCTGACTGACCATGGGTCAACAATACCGTCTTCTGCCTTGTAGTCCTCGACCGTGGCTCGATTGCTGACTGATAAATTGCAGAATTATTTGCCAACAACACCTCGCCAACCTCCTCAACCTGCCCCGCCCGAAGATCGTGCTTGTGACTCAGCTCCAAAACAGGGGGCTCGTCAACACGTCCATGGATGCCCAAATACGGCGTGTCACTGCGAGGTGGTATCAACCGAGCATCGGTGTCGAGCGTTGTTGAACAAAGACTAATAATTGCCTCATCATCGCCATCGAGGATGACCACATCGCTAGGAGCATCCTCACCATTATCTTTCTTGTTCGTGGCAAAGGTCGTCTCGGTTTGTGTAATGCTCTCACCCACCTTGTTCTGCTTGCCAATATTGTCAGTATATTTCCACTTGATATCGAACTCGCTTCTCCCAAATCCACTATCCATCTCTGTCATAATCAACTCCTTAGATGCCTCAACATTATTCAAGTTAAAAGAACCCTCAACACTAGAATGAGTAGCATCTATCATCTCTGGATCGAATTGTATTTCACTGGCTATATGCAAAACCTCCTCAATATTTAACAACACATCATCCTCCACATGTTGATCTCGAATAAGTAATCGATCAAATACAATATCATCATAATTAATTTGACAAGATTGTACTGATTCGGCAATATCCTTGTGAAATAACTCTACTGAGCCATACCTCATATCGGCGTTGCACGGCAGGGAGATTGTGGCTGGTGGCGGAGCAGCAGGCAGCGGTGCTGCTGAATGGTGCCGATGGCGTTGTTGCCAATAGGTATGTTGTTGGAGCGGACTCGGTTGTGCACCAAAATTAGGGCTTTGGTACTGGTGTTGGTGAAACGTGGTTGTATGGCAGTCGGCGACGTACCTCGATTGGAAGGAGTCGTGGTTCCCTATTGCAGGCAAGTGATATACTGGAGCAGGTTGGTAATATGTAGGCGGCGGCTGGTAGCAGGTGATCTGGAATTGCGGCTGTGCGGCGGCGTACAGAGGTCCGTTAGGTGGGTCAGGTTCCGGGCGCAATGGAGGGAGTGTGGATGCTTCCCTACGTTCATGTTCAATCAATCGGGACTCGATTCTGGCCAACCTAGCGAGAATATTCTCCCACGTTGCTGCTGTTGAATTCAATTGCAAGCCTTCAGATGCGTTGCTGCAATATCTCCGACCATAATGAAAATTGACTTCGGCCATGAGTTCGAGAATGGAAGCACCAATTGTTAAGGATGAAGTTCCTTAACTCGGATAATTCGCGTCGAACGTCGCGGGAGCTTTTGCCCGTCGATCAATCCGGCGTCAAATTTAGGGATAAAAGGTAGTCGCCGGAGCTTTGCCGGTCGATCAGACCAAGAATGATACGATAAATAAAAATAAAAGATAATTTGATATTTTTTGATTGAATAATGAGAATAACAATAGCCCTATTTATAATAGGGATACTAACTTAATGAGCAAGACAAAAGATCCTAAGAGATATATGGAAAATATGGGAAAGATATGCTAAATAAATACTAAACTAAATAATAGAGATATGGGATATTCATAGAGATATTCTCGTATCAGCTTTGACCAAAACGGACAATATCATACTAATTTGGAGTTCGGATGTGCGCCACCGAGACCCAACAGTGGTATCAGAGCCCTGGTTCAGGGCTGGGCCTGTGTGGCAGGGTTCGATGGTTGCGCTTGCAAGTTCTGTGATGTCTCTACGTGAGCTCGACCAAGACTTGTGGTGACCTGTGGACCTGTAACGTGGGGCACAGACATGTGGTCTTTGGTCTGGAGGGTCTTGGTTTGAGGGGAGGATTGTGGTAGAGCAAACCATATTCCATATCGGAGAATGAACAAGAGTGGCAAGCATATAAATGGGCTACCCCAACTTCATTAGTATAAGGCATTTTGGGGAGTACCCCAAGAGCAAAACCGTGAGGGCTTTGCCCAAAGCGGACAATATCATACTAATGTGGAGTTCGGGTGTGTGCCACCGAGACCCAACAATTTGGTATCGAAGATGAAGACATGGTGATCGTGGTATTTGTCCTAGGGGACATGATGAAGACTTGTTGCGTACTTGATCCTTAATTAATTTCATCTCTCTATGTGATTGCTTAGCTTTATTAGCTCGTGTGTCCCTTGAGTTAGCCTTCACTAGAGTCATACTCCAAATGTAATACTCATAGGCATACTCAAACTTACGATTAAAGCTATTAGGAAGATACTCCTAAGGCACACATTTTCAGAAGATACTCGATCACTGATTAGTCATAAAACAAAGTCAGTGTAACCCCCAGGACATTACATGAATGACTGGTAAACTAGAATATAGCAATTAGTCTTTCTCAAGCATTATGGTATACTATGTACCTCAGTCAAAGTCCTTTGTCATGGTTAATATGATATATACTCGTCATGCATAAGCACAACTAATATCAAACTTAGTACACATTATAGCATACATGAGATAACTATCTCCGAAACTAGTCTCATAATTCTTGATCTCACCAAGCGTCAAACGACACTTGACTAGAGACAAGACAATTCCATCTTGAAAGGTATAAACCTTTTCATGGAATTTCTAATGCTAAAATGTTCCAAGAAATGTGTTGATATAAGATTCCTAAGAGAATCTCAACATTCTTTCTAGCAATCTTAAAAAGGACTTAGATGCTAAGAATGTAATTAGTTTCTCTTAAATCCTTTATCTTAAACTGGGCAGACAACCAGTTTCCTACGCCAGATGTCAATCTTAGTTGTTTGCAACTTTTGTAGATTTCAACTTCCTTGTGCTTATAGCACTGATAAAGACACAAGTCAAATTCCATCTTTTTGACATTTTGATTAAACACATATACTCTGATTTAGATGCTTGCCTAAGACCATGAAGGTCTATATAAGCTTCCAATCATGCGTTTCTTGCCCTTAATTACATATCCATTAGAATGTTCTAGTAGATGATTTCCTCAACACTTCTATTTATAGAAGGTTGTCTTGACAATCATAATACATACATTCTAATTTATGTAAGTTCTAATAGACAATATGATCGATTAAATCCTGGCACAACGATAACGAGAAGATAATTCTCTTTGAGCATAACCCATTGTCATTGTCTAGCCATTTGAGATCCACATTTACACTTGCAAAGATACTTGCTCCCACTGACTGACACAACTTGTAGGTAGTATTACAAGTCTTGTAAAATATGTTGTCTATCATAAATTGTAATATGGAACCTATCACCTTTTCAAAGATGATTATCCAAATTAACCAATACTTCATTGTAGTTAAAGGGATTATGTTCAAGTTAATTTAAGACTGAGTCTTATGACACTCTTAGACCCATGAACTTGTTGTGTTACAGCGGAATGCTCCCACTATGATATGGTTCTTACAATCTTAGGTACTGAAGTTGATTTTATTAGTGCAAAAGTTTCTAACGGTATGACTTCTTGGTAATGTGGAAAATCTGATATCTCTCTCTTTATTTTGAGAGTTATCACGTTGTTAGGCTTGTAGTTCATCTCTTGAATCTTCATACAAGAATTATATCTTTGAAGATTACAGAACTCATAACCTTACATCATTTGGGACAAACCTTAAAACATGACTCAGTACACAACTCCAATTTCTTGGACACTTTTCCAACACTTGTTGGAACAACATTACACCTTGAGATGTGCTAGACTAGAGACACTCTAGTCCACAACTCGTGATTTGTAGAAGGTACTGATGTTGGTAGTTTCTTTAATGTTTATCCCATCAATGATAAGATTTTAATGAGTACAACTCATCACTTAATCAAACTTGTCTTAGAAAGACTTTGATTCCTTCTTACATAACTATCCCATTCATTAGATGAATGCTTGGATTCGTTAATGGAGATTAGACTCCCACTACTGATCATAATCCTTTGCTCGTCTCCTTATGGTGTAAACCATTGAGACTTGCTAGTCTTTCTATGTTGCACTTCTATAAGTATTCTGAATCTCTTGAAAAATCAAATGATTCAAACTCATAGTGCATCAAATAGACTTTCTCAACTCTCAAGCTATTTAACGAAATGTTAAAATCTTGATAGTCTAGATCAGTTCGAACAATTGCTAAGTATTTTCTTGGCCTTAAGACTAAGAGCCATAAATACCTTATCATTCAATGATTAAGAAGTTGATGTGTTGTTGAATACTCAATCTTGTCGCACTTATATTATTTTAGTACTATGATGCCTTAAGCATCAACCATAAAACAATAGTTGAGCATTAATAGCTCCCACTGCAACAAAAACCTAACTGGACCAAGATCTCTTATTTAGAAGTTGCATTGTCATGTAAGTCATTGTCCTTCTTTAAAAGAGGTCAATCCAACTTACAAAGCATCTTCTCTCGATTAAAACAAACTTTGATGACAACTCAGGCTCTCTCATTTCCATATCTAGTCTTTTGCTCAAATGAACTAGGACTTAAGAAAAATGCAGCCTTTATGAATTCGTCATCTATCATGTTACTTTCCTCTAACAGTAATATAACGACTATTATTCTGAAGATTTTCTACTTTTCAGTTAAACCTTCTTGTAGTCATTTCTTATTACTTTAGGCGAAGACTTGTGTGTCAGAAACTATTTGAGTGATCAAAAGGATCCCCAAAACATTCTGTCACTCTAGGATATTCCAATCGAATCATCTTGACAGATTTTATTTATATCCATCTTTCATCGTCATTAACCAAGACTTGTCGAGCTACTTAAAAGGAAAATAGCTTGACCCTATTCCTCAAAGAGCTTGTCAAGTACATGCATAATGCATTCTCGAACATTCTTCGTGGAATTATGTCGAGCAAATGGAGGACATAAATCATTGAGTATAAACTCCAAGCTTTCAGCGATGAGAATCTTATCCATTTTCGTTTCCGGTCTACATAATTTAGGCATTCGAGTTTACTTTATTTAAGGATCGCAGACAAATATTAAAAGACATAATGAAGATTTGGCAAATAAACTTATTATCACATACTCATGCTCAATACATAATCGCAAATAACCACAAAACAATTATGTATCTTGCAGCTGTAAAATTAAAATTTTGTACCCTCAAGCAGAGGTCAATACGCATTAAAATTTTAGCAATTTTACTGGTCACAACACCAACGAATAGTCCAGAGACCGCAGCACGGCATGGCCGCCAAATGTTTCCTAAGCACGACCATCAGATTTAGCATTACAGAATCTTATTTCTACAACACACTCCCATAACAATGCTCATGTGCTGATAACAAAACCAAGCTATCTCATAAATTCTGTTTGAACTTCTGAAACTTGTAATTTCTTAGGATTATTGTCCCCACAACATGGGTGGCGATAATATTAGAACCTACTTTCTAGTTCATACTATTTATATTTGAGAAGTCTGCCCTTATGAACTTGCTATTTCTTAGGATTATTGTCCCCACAGCATGGGTGGCGATAATATTAGAAACTAGCTTCATAAATTTGCATATCAACCGATGGAGACCGTATACAACGCACTTGTTGTAATCATCACTTAGATATTTTTATATGGTTTTTGCATAATTATCACATAAGCAGATAAAACAGATATCCACTTAAATTAGATAAACACCAAATAAACAGATAAATCCATTTAATGCATGACATTTAAACACACTAGATAATTATCGAAAATTATGTAATCTAGTCAAGGGAGAATCAATTAAATAATTAAGCTTTATCTTGGATAATAATTATCCAAATTTATTTAGGATTTATCAAGATAGAGTCAACTATCTAAATCCACTTAGGATTATTCTAGATTTTAGTTCGATAAAATCAAATCCTACAATTCAAGGTAACGTTGATCTGGGATTATCATTATTTAAATCGTACTAGGATATTACTAGATAGAAACACTTCCATCATAATCCATAAGATAAAAATAAAATTCAATCAATCAAGATTTATATAAATCTTAATTATATTTAGAATAGACATCCAGAATATATCAAACATTACTTAGGATTTCTTATATAAATAAATTTATCTAAATCCAATTAAATAAGGATTTTCTTATATATCATTAACATCCTAATCTATCTAGGACATACATCCAAAAGATAAGGATAACTTGGATTAATACTTATTTTAATCCATCTAAGATTTGTCTTAATAGAATTAAATCTATTCAAATCTATAGGATAAAATAAATCAATATTAATATTAATCCTAATCCATCTAGGATTTAACTTGGAGTAAATCCATATAAATCCATAGAATTAAATAATATTATATTATAATTTTTCAAATCTATCCAAGATTTATCTAGGAACAAATCCATATAAATAAGAATAAAATATTACATTATCACTATCCAAATCCATCTAAAATTTATCTATGAATAAATTCATATAAACTCATAGGATAAGAATAAAATAATATTATTATTATCTAAATCCAACTATGATTTGTCTAGGAATAAATCCATACAAATCCATAGAATATAGATAAAAATTAGATTGTCATTATCCAAATTTAACTAGGATTCATCTAGGAATTAAATCCCTACAAATCCATAAAATAAGGATAAAATCTATAATTAATCCATGATTTAATACAAAATTAAATCTTATATACTCACTCCGTCCCATAAAAGTTGCGTCGTATTCCTTTTTAGTCCGTCTCAACAAAGTTGAGTCATTTCCTTTTTTAACTAAAGACAAAACATCTAATCACTCTTATTTTATTCCATCATTTACTTTACTCTCTCTTATCTTTCCTACTTTTTTCATCTCTCCTATTTATTTAATATAAATTCTTAATCTCCGTGCCCAAAAGTTCTGTCTCAACTTTTATGGGACGGAGGGAATAGTGTATAAAATCCACAAGATATATTCAAATCTTGATTCTAAATTAATCTTGAATTATTTCCAAAATTGAATCCAAGGATTTGGAAATCCTAATCAAATACCCATCATCGCTGAACAACCCGTCTGATCGGACTTCCCAAGCTGTAGAGTCCAGCCTGCCGGAGATCACCTCGCGATGGGAAGCTTCGATTTACTGGACGTTGATTAGTCCAAATTCACACCGGAATGATTCAAATTGAATCAAAACGTGATTCTCTCAAATTTTGGTCAACGGAAGGTGATTGAATTGAAATTAAAACCATATGTAATCATATGTAATGATTACATAAATTTAATTACAAATTTTGATTTAGCATATAAATCACGAGAAGAAGTTTCCCAACGCTGAGGCTCGCATATTCAGCGACGTGCAGCCCCGGTGCAAGCGCCGGCTGCTCGTCCTCACGGAACATGCCCTCATCGTCGTTCAATTGTTCTTCGTTCTTACGATATGTTAAATTATTCGAAAAATAACAACCACGCAACGAAGAAAATCATGCATTCAAGCAATTCACATAACATGAAATTAATCCACATAATCAGAGCCAAAAATTGGCTCTGATACCAATTGATGGGGTTTGGTGCCCCTTGCACAGCGGAAGACTTGTACAAAACAAATAAATCAGATACGGATCTATTTGACCGATTATGCGATTAATCAATTCACATGTTAAACAGATAATTGCATGCTAGAATGCAAATAATTCATGCTCAAAGAAAGTAAATCCTAAAACATGAATTCTACGGTTTAGAGTTACCGATTTGATTCTCCAAAGAATCGTCGATTGCTCGCGCCTTCTCCACGTGATGATCTTCAATACTAGACCACGGATCTTCTCTCTGGTTCCCGAACTGTATCTCGATATCAGGGTGGGCTGATCTTATCAAAATACTAGGACTCGAATAAAGAAGACAGAAGAAATCATTCTCCAATTAGGAGAGAAATTCGAACTCCTCTAGGTAGAGGGGGACGAAAATTATGAGTAATGATAATAATGATTTCTGTCTCCTTTATTCTCCTATTTATATTAAGTTCTTTTTGGGCCAGACAATGATCTATGGAAGGTTTTGGATATGGGGGCTCGCCCAATTAGCTTTTTACTAATTAAATTGAACCCACAATTTAATAGAAGCTTATATTGGAATATTACGAGCAGCCACTACTGAAGTAATATTGAACTCTCTCCATCCAAATCCGAAATTACAAGTAATCCGGGTTTTCACTTTGTTTATTATTTATTTCTCGCGCTTAAGATATAAATGTCCATTAATTAATTAATGTCTGCTATGGACTTAATTAATTAATATCTTATTAATTCCAAGAGTGGACTTAGCAAAAAACATTTATTTATTATTCATAGAGTAATAAAACTCCAACTGGCCAGTTTTCCGAATAATAAAACCTTGTTCGAGCTCCTCTTGAGGACATAATCAAACGAGACTCACCTCGCGCACGATTCAACATAATAGCAATCCTAGCACCGCTAGATATTAATCACCACTACCCAATATATCGGGATTATTGGGTTGCGAAAAACCCGCACCATTTGATAAGTCAAAGTAGTGCATAATCAATACCGTATGCTCAATGCTAACATATGTAGATTAAGAAATAGTATTTTATCAAGACCTAGTCTTTCGGTAGATAGCATAAAGACACGTCTTGCTGTTAGATCCGTTCAGTGCTATACCACACTAATGTCATCTTATTTCAGTAAGGCTTAGAAATATGCGGACTGACATTGCAACCTTTCACGATAGGTAGCCAAAGCCTATCTAGGTTGTGAAATTCTTCTTTTTCTTTTGCAAAGCATTGCATAGATCTGACCGTGTTACCTTAAAGTGGACGACGCCCACAACCGGTCTATTAAGCAAAAGACTTAGACTTTGTTTACTTCTCATGCATTTAAATGTTTGTAAAACATCTTATAAATGCACAAGCAAACACAATGTAATAATAATAGTGATTCTATTCGTGCGAGTGTTAGAGTTTGTATACTAGAAATCACGAGTGATTGAATATTGTAAAACAGATTATTTTTATCATAATGTTGTTATGTTTTATATTTAATGGATGTTTATGCATGTTTAAATGTATAAGTTAACTTAACAAAGTCTAAGTCTTTGTTTTAGTAGACCGGTTGTGGGCGGCGTCCACTTTAAGGTAACACGATCAGTCCTAAACAAAGAAAAAGAAGAATTTCACAACCTAGTTGAAATTAGACTATCCATCGAGAAAGGTTGCAATGTCAGGTCCGCATATTTCTAAGCCTTACTGAAATAAGATGACATTGGTGTGGTATAGCACTGAACGGATCTAACAGCAAGACTTGTCCTTAGGCTATCTACTAAAATGCGAGGTCTTGATAAATATTTATTTCTTAATCAATGTAGGTTAGCATTAGGCATACGGTATTGATTATGCATTACTTTGACTTATCAAATGGTGCGGGTTTTTCGTAATCCAATGATCCTGATATATTGGGTAGTGGTGATTAATATCTAGCGGTGCTAGGATTGCTATTATATTGAATAGTGCGCGAGGTAAGTCTCGTTTGATAATGTCCTCAAGAGGAGCGCGAAACAAGATTTTATTATTCGGAACCTAGCTAGTTGGAGTTTGATTACTCTATGAATAATAAATAAGCGTTTCATGCTAAGTCCACTCTTGGAATTAATAAGAAGTTAGTTAATTAAGTTCATAGCATACATTAATTAATTAATGGACATTTTTATCTTAAGCACGGGAAATGAAAGTTAAAACAGAAACCCGGATTACTTATAATTTCGGATTCGGATGGGGAGAGTTCAATATCACTTCTGTAGTGGCTGCTCGTAATATTCCAATTATAGCTTATATTAAATTGTGGGTTCAATTTAATTAGTAAAAAGAAATTGGATGAGCCCATATCCAAAACCTTCCATAGATCCCTGTCTGGGCCCAAAAGGAACTTAATATAAATACGAGAATAAAGGAGACATAAAATATATATTTAATATACTATCATTTTTGTCCCCCACTGTCTAAGAGGAGCTCGAAATTTCTCCCATTCCAAAAAGGATTTCTTTTGTCTTCTTTATTTAAGTCCTAGTATTCTGGTGAGATCAGCCCACACTGATATCGGAATACAGTTCGGGAACCAGAGAGAAGATCTTTGGTTTAGTATTGAAGATCATCGTGGAGAACCTGCTAGCCATCTTCTATTCTTTGGAGAATTAATTAGGTATTATTTCTGCTCCGTTGAAAAGCATGTTTTAGGTTTCAATATTCTTAAAGCATGATTAATTCAAGTTATGAGCATGATACATGTGAGAATTACGCGAATAGATTTTGTCTAAATAATCTGCTAAATAGATCCGATTATTATGTGATTTATTTGTGCGATTAATAATTGTTAAATTATGTTAATCCGTCGCACCGCTTCCGCTGCCAGTTCCTTCATTTAAAGACCTAGTGGTTAGTGGTTAGTGGTTACTGGTTTTGAAGACCTAGTTCGAGGGGTATCCGTATTCGCTAGTAAAATTATCTACCAATATAATTAACTTGAGGCTGTGTTGTCAAAATGTTGTTTGGGTCGCTCGGGTCGCCCGGGTCTCCAGGGTCGCAGCCAGCACCGCCCCAACTTGGGTGGGTCGATGGATCGAGATACGGGGTCGCGGCTGGGGCGGTTGGGGCGGCGGAGGCGACTGGGTCGAGCAGGAGTCGACACTGTGGGTCACACTGTGTGTTGCAGTCAAATGGAGAAGAAAGAAAACAGAAGAAAATGAATAGTCCTATAATATTTAAATGGAGTACTATAATAAATGGAATACAGCTTTAGTGGCGCAGGGTCTGCTAGTGCACGTTCTCCTATAATAATTAATAGGCAGTCTCACGTTCTCCTAAGTCACTAATATTTTAAACATTCTCCTCTCCTCTCCATTTCTAACAAATAATAAAAGTAATATGCATCTCTCTTTTCTTTATAAGCTGCTCTTATATAAATACATTACCTATATTATAACAAGAGCACAACCTATCTATAACTTAGTTATATTAAAAAAATTGCAATGGTGGGTTAATAAAAATAGAGGTTCAGCATGGTATGCAAATTTTGCACTATTAGCGCGTCCTATTCGTAGGGCGCTCGACCCTGTCGACCCATCGACGCAACCCGAAATTTTACTCAATCGCCCCGGTGCGACCCGCAACCCTAACAACACTGACTTGAGGTCAATATTTTATTGGCGAAAAGCTGCATAGATTTCTCTTGCACAAAGATTATTGAATTATTGAATTTGTCTCATAAAGGATATATCAATAAAATTTTGGAGAGATAGAATGGAAAATGGCTCTTTAAAGATAGCTCCAATTTAGAAGGGGGACAATGTCCTAAAAGTGAATTGGAGCGTAATGAAATAGAAAGAATTTCATATGCATCAGTGTTTGGGAGGTTGAACTGTGTTCAAACATGTAGGCGACGGAATATTACATTATTGTTGATATGTTGGGTCAATATCAAAGTAATCTCGAAAGGATCGCTGGAAAGGTGCAATGAAAGTCCTCAGGTTCTTGCAAGGCACCAAAGAAAACATGTTTACATAAAGGGGATCCGATGACTTAGAAGTCATTGGATATTCAGATTCAGACTATGCCGGATGTGTAAATGGTAGAAAATTGACATTCGGCTATTTGTTCCTTTAAGTCGTGGGAGCAATATTATGGAAAAGTGGAAAATAGTTTGTCATTGCTATTTCCACTATGAAAGTTGAATTTTGACATGCTTTGAGGTCAAGGTTCGTGAAAAGTTATTGCGAAACTTAATCTTGGGACTTGGGATTGTTAACATTATAGCCAAACCGCTGAGAATAATTTTCGTAGAAATCTTCTTCTAAAAGAAAGATAAGTACTTGAAAGGTGATACATATGACGTTGAAGAACTTTTCGGTAAATGAAGAAGTACAGAAACATGAAGTGTCCATTGAGCATATTAGGACAATATAATTGGAGTGGATCCCTTAAATAAAGGATTATCATCCAAATGTTTATTGGCCATGAAAAGTATTTGGGTATTATGGAGGAAGCCTTGCTATTCGAATTATATTGTGTTCATAAGGTGTAAGAAACTTGGAATTCAATTAAAGTTGTGTTTCTGTTTGTTGAATATGTTATCATTATAGTTTGTATACAATTATGGTTCTTGGATAACATATAATAAATTGAGAATAAAAGATCTATCTCAATGAAAGGACAATATAAAGTTAGAATTGGTTTGTGATACATGGAAGGGATCATATCGCATAATGATATGAGACCGCCATGATTCGATTAGTTCTAATTTTATATGGTATTTAAAGGATTTATGAACTTGATATAAAAGTGCGCATAATAGGAATTGAACCATTAAGTAGACACAAAGGTCAAGTGGGAGAATGTAAGAATATTTATATTCTTATGTGACCTATGTGTCTATTGGTTTAATTTTAAGGATCAAGTTTATATTAAATTAAAAGAGATTCTAATATTAAAGACGATACCATGATAGATCGGTTTCGATTAAAGGATTTGAATCGGGTGTATTGATAACCCTCCTCTCTTTCCTTATTATTTAGTAATATATAGAATAAATATATATGTATGTATATTTATGTGTGTGCCGTGTATTTACCTAAATGGAATAAGTGGCAGTTATATTGGATATAATAAAAGAAGTTATAACTACCATGTAGTTATAAAAATTGAATAGATGCGTCTATTCATGAAAAGCCACATATATTTCCTATATATAGGGGTAATGGCATTCACAGAAAGGGGGCAACCGAGACTTATGTATGAGTGTGTGTTCTCGTGCATGCAAAATAATACTAGTAACACATATAAAGGATTATATATACATTTGTGAGTACATGCAGACAGTTAGTTGCATGTTATAATGTCTCACGGCAATTACACGTATGTGATTAAGGCATTCACATACATATGTATATATAAGATTACTCTCGGTCCATACATATTTACATAATATGTAATCAAAAGAATCACTAAATGCTTGGGGTGAAAGAGGGGATAACATCAATTATGGAAAATCCAGTGAATGAAAGGACAAACGCACTCCAAAAATGAAGGCGTTTTGCGAGCACTATCTGTGCTAGCTATGAGGCTTGTAGCAAATTTGCTACAACTTTTTGTGAGCACAAGACCATTTGCGAGCACTTTTGCTAGCACCTGCAATTCACCCAATTCTGCTCGCAAATTAGCGAGCACCTTGATTAGCTAGCACTTTTGGACTCTTTGCGAGCACAAATTTGCTCGCAAATTAGCGAGCACCTATGCTTTGCTCGCAAATTTGGACTATTTTGCAAGCACAAATCATAAATTCTGTATTTTCCTATTTTAATTAGTAATTTTGGTATACAAATTATTTTCTGGATAACTTTTAAAAAATTTTATAATATAATGAAATTAAAGAGTAACAAAATTCAAATATTACATAATATTAATGATATTGTTTTACACTTCCTTTTAGTTCATAAGACTTCTCATTTCGTAGACTTGTTGACTAAGATTCTTCAACTATTCTAGCACCTCCGCATTTTTCTTCTCTAGCTCCACACGCAACTCTGCATTTTGCTTATCTGACTCTACATGCAATGCTGCATTTTGCTTCTGCAACTCTACGCACAACTGGTATCATATGGGAAGTAAATGATCAGTGCCTAACCGGCTCCGGGAATTTGCTTTCTCTTCTTCGTCTCCCCAGAAAGCTCAACGTAAATGGCATCATAATCTTGGTCTTCTACCCCATTAGCCTGTAATGCATCTGTCCAAACAAGCAAAACATACCAACTTCATAATCCCAGTAAGTATTCTAAATTTAAACTCAAATCAATGTAGAAAGTAAATGTAATTTTATCCATCGAGTTCTGTCACCATGGAGAAATATCATTGTTTTTGCAATAGCATGTCCAAACAAGCAAAACATACCAACTTCAAATCTATTCAAAGGCCATTTCTAATCAAGTAGAGACACAAACAATGAAGACTGTTTCTTAATGACCAACCACTGGGTTACATCAAGTGATCTAACCACTGTATGCTGTTGGGCAGAGAAAGCCAACATCCTTCTCTGTTCAGTTAAGGACTTCTGAATGTCAGAAAGTACTTCCTTTGACTCCAAGGTAGCAGTTTGGAAGAACTGCATAGACAATTAAGGAAACATATTTATAGGTGATACACAATGAACATATTCAAGTAACGATTAGATTCTTCGTACATTCTGAACTGCAATAGTTTGACAGATGTTAATTCTTCCAGATCAGAAGATGCTTTTGTCTTCAGTGCATATGTAACCTTCAGTGTGGAAAGAGCCATCTTATATTTCTCTTTTAGATCTTCTAAGAGTTTATAGGTCGTCTCAAGATTCCTCTGGAAAAATGCATGATAATTTGAATGACTAGAAATTTTCACAAAGTAAAATATTTTCCAATGTTCTATCTTCTCTATTACCTTGCAGTCTTTAAGTTCACTTTTGATGTTCAGTGAGATAAAGCTCATGGAATTTATCAACTTTCTGCATAACTAGACAAGTCAGCCGAAATTATTTGGAGAAAAGAGTAATGAGAAACGAGTAAAAATTTACCTTCTCACTCTCATTAAGATCGCTCTCCAACTGTTCTATTCTCTCATTTTTAGCCTGCAAGTGTCATCCATTAATCAACAAACTAAAACAAATTAGATATCTATAAATTACATCGTGTTCAGATACTCTCACTTATAGCACATAGACGCGAAATGAGACTGGAAGCTCCAACATAAAAGAATTTTGTAGTTCCAGAACTAAGCTACGCTGTTTACTGTTAGCAACTGACCTTTTCTGCTTCATCCTGGAGAAACCTCTCATGTGGAATAAAAACACCATTCTTTTCTCTTGCTGCTCGACTATCTGAACACATTCGAAGTAGAGTAAATGTCAATTAAACATGCATGACTAATCTAAACCATTACATGGGCAAGGAAGAAAAAGAAAACCTTGCTTCATTCTCTCAATTTCCACATATAAATCCTTAAGCAGCACAGTTTTGGTTACTTTTTGGTTTGCCTTCAAAACAGAATGTAATTTAGTTTATGCACCAATTGAAGTTTTCTATAAGATACCTGTATTGTAGCATCAGTAGCAGTTGCTAAAGCAATTGACTGCTCTGCCTTGCTCCATTTGTAAGAGAAACAACTTATCATTTCCAAGCTTATAAAATACAGTCAAATAATAGAGATGAGAACAGTGAACCTTAACACATTGATATAGTTATAGTATACAGATCATGTCTACATGCTTATCCACCCATCTATTAACTGCTTAAGAAGATAAAGAAAACACAAAGCTTCCAAGATATCAGATGATAAAAACCTGGAACAGGAGGCAGTGCTGACCAATCTGCAAAATTATTATCATTAATGCAGAAACAGCGGCAGTAAAGTGCACCACGAACTGCAAGATACCACAAGGATCTCTCATTTAACCTCTCCACCATCTTATGGTAGATTAACAGAAAAAAGCAAACATCATCTGCAGCTGCTCGGACCATTAATTCAGACAATGGTCGATATGTCCAGAAAATTTTCACAGCGAACTTGAGATGCCTTCTTCCATGGTGGCAGATATGTATAGCAAACTTTCAATTCTCCATGTAATTGAGCGAAAATTCCATATATATCACTTAAAAGAAAGTTCAACATCCGAAACGAATGTCTGATTGTAAGTGATTTTCTTTTTTACTCGTAGGAGCATTTAGTCGAGCAGCTGGCATGCTATTATAAACATAACAAACTCATATGTTACCAAACAAGATCAGAGGGATACAGAGACAACGTTTTACCTCTGGAAACTGGTATTCGTTCCTACACTTTGCTCGAAATGAATATTGATTCAATTGTCCTCTTAAGCCGTTATCGAATTGTTTCTAGCAATCCAAATAACGTTCAATTTCACGAAGAACATGTCTTTGTAACTTCATCCGTACGTCTTGACGACGAGGAATTAAAGTTTTTCTACGGAATCAGAAAAAACAAATCTGAAAATCATACATTTTCGAGCAATTAGGCAATGCTTACTTAGTAATTGGAGTGTGGCGGAGGATCGGTGGTGGAGCAGAGGAGAATTGAACGTGGCCGAGCAGAGTTAAATTGAACGGTGGCGGAGCAGAGTTGAATTGAACGGTGGCGGTTGGCTGAGCAGCGCAGATCTGATCTGATCTGATCTGAGAACAGCGGCGGGAATTGATTCCAAATAAGCGGGAATTGATAGCATGCAAATGAATTAGAGAATTTGAAGCAGTTTACATGTGCTCGCTAGCGAGCCCTTTACTTGTATATAGAAAATTCTGCAAGTAGTATTGTTTGCGAGCACCGTAACATGTGCTCGCCATTGTGCTCGCAAAGTTGCGAGCATTAGCATGTGCTCGCCAATATTTGGTCGCAAACACACGCTTTTTTTGTAGTAACGTCAAATGGTGGATTTCAACCTCTACATCAAATGAAGAAATCTTGGATGGAGGTTGGTAATTTTATCCTCACAGTATAAATGTTATGGTTGAATTAATTCAAATCTAGAACTAGATTTCATTATCGAAATATTAAAGTTGAGATATGGCTTACAATATATGGAATCATAAATAAAACAAGAAAAGTACTTATTACTTTTAAAGACCTAGTGGTTAGTGGTTAGTGGTTACTCATTTTGAAGACCTAGTTCGAGGGGTATTCGTATTTGCTGGTAAAATTATCTACCAATATAATTAACTTGAGGCAGTGTTGTCAAAATGTCGTTTGGGTCGCTCGGGTCGCCCGGGTCTCCAGGGTCGCGGCCAGCACCGCCCCAACTTAGGTGGGTCGATCGAGATACAGGGTCGCGGCTGAGGCGGTTGGGGCGGCGGAGGCGACTGGGTCGAGCAGGAGTCGACACTGTGGGTCGCACGGTCTGTCGCAGTCAAATAGAGAAGAAAGAAAATAGAAGAAAATGAATAGTCCTATGTAATATTCAAATGGAGTACTATAATAAATGGAATACAGCTTTAGTGGTGCAGGATTTGCCGGTGCACGTTCTCCTATAATAATTAATAGGCAGTCTCACGTTCTCCTAAGTCACTAATATTTTAAACATTCTCCTCTCCTCTCCATTTCTAACAAATAATAAAAGTAATATGCATCTCTCTTTTTTTATAAGCTGCTCTTATATAAATATATCACCTATATTATAACATGAGCACAGCCTATCTATAACTTAGTTACATTAAAAAAAAAATGCAATGGTGTGTCAATAAAAATAGAGGTTCAGCATGGTATGCAAAATTTGCACTATTAGCGCGTCCTATTCGTGGGGCGCTCGACCCTGTCGACCCATCGACCCGAAATTTTACTCAATCGCCCCGGTGCGACCCGCGACCCTAACAACACTGACTTGAGGTCAATATTTTATTGGCGAAAAGCTGCATAGATTTCTCTTGCACCAAGTATTATTTAGAAAATATTTAATCAATCAATGAATCAAACAAATTGAAGATAAAGTTTTGGTGAAATTGAATCGTTATGGGCTTACAAAGTGGTCCTATATAGAGAAGTATGAAATTATTTGACTTTATGACTTAGTCATAGCCTTAGTGACTTAGTGACTTAGTCATAGCCTTATTTGACTTAGTGACTTAGTCATTGCCTAAATTATATGTTTTCGAAATATTAAATTTAACTGAGTCTCATAATTTAATTTAAGCTTTTTTGTTTCATATGCTAGTTTGACTAAGTATATATATTTGTTTTATAGTACGTGAATTTTTCTTGTTGTACAACATAAGAGGAGATTTTCATTTGAGCAGCAAACCAGAACCCGTGAAACAATCAGGATTACAATCAAAATTAAAGGAGAACACAAAACATTGGATAACTAAAACAAAAACATTCATACTTTTTATTTTCGTCTGCTAACAAGCTTATTCGCCTTATCCTTACTGCTGTCTTCTAGCCTGATTCCTCACAACTCTTCTTCTTCTATCTCTTTTCTTCCGGTGCTGGAAACACTCAAAGATCTTTTCAAAAACATCGTCAATTTTCTCAAAGTATCTATACCTGAGAATCAAAGAGTTGAGAAGCCCTATAGAAGGTGGAATGCTTCCGGAGAATCTGTTGGACGATAAGTCGATAGTGTTAAAGGTTGTCAAGAGTTGAATCAATGACTGATCTAATCCTTTCAATGTGAGCCGCAAATCAATGAAACCTCTAAGGTTTGCTGATTTAAGGCGTGCTCCATCATTAGTTTGGTTTCCCTTGGCATCAATCATACCTCGAAAGTTCTTGAAATATCTATCGGGTAGAGAGCCAACAAATGCATTATACGATACATCCAGTGCTTGCAACTTTGGGAAAGGCTGCTCAGTTTTTGAAAACACCGACATCGTACCATTGAACTTATTTGACCTCAAAACAAGGACGCGAAGTTGAGGGAGTGTTTCCATCCAAAAGGGAAACGCACCTTGTATTTTGTTATCAGCAATGTCCACGATAACCAAATCTTGGCAGTTGCCCAATGTCTGGGGAAGTGGTCCTTCCAATTTGTTTCCATTTAGATTGATTGACTCAAGTCTGCAACCCTTTGGGAATGTTGATGGTATGATGCCGCTAAGTTTATTTGCATTCAAAGAGAGGACAAGCGCAGATGAGCCCAAGTTTCCCAGACAATCTGGAATTGCTCCTTCCAAATTATTGTCTGATAAATAAAGTACTTCAAGGGATCTCAAGTTGCAAATGGATGGTGGAATCTCTCCACTTAAGTTGTTGGACCGTAGTCCTAAATTAAACAGTCTTGATTGATTCACAAAGGTGGATGGTATCGGACCTGAAAGTTTATATTGTTCGTGTCAATTTCTATTTAATCGATATGCACCCAATGCATTAAAACAAAGAATAATCTACCGTTCATAAATAAATAAAAAAATGATAATTAGCTTAAAATAATAATTTTGATAACTACTCAATTCGGTATATTAAAAATATCAAGACAATTTAGAAATGACGTAGTAAATACTCCCTCCATTCCAAATTACTTGAGTTGTATACCATTTTGGGTTGTTTCAAATTACTTGATTCATTTTTCTTTTTGGCTAAAAATAAAACATCTAAACTCACATTTTATTAACTTCTTTTCTTTCACTATATACTAACTTTCCTATTACTTTCTATTATAACTTATATACTTCCACTCTCTATAACTTCTTACTTTATTCTCTCTTCTACTTTATTTAACTTACTAAACATGACTTTCTTAAATTCCCGTACCGAAAAGAAACGCCTCAAGTAACATGGGACGAAGGGAGTATATAAGAATGATACTTATATTTAAATATCAAAACAAAGACATAAGTATGTCAATATAATATTATATTGACTTACTCTTATTATTGTGTTTGACATTTTCAGCATACGAGTAGATTAGTTATCGTGTTATCAAACTAAGTTATTATCATGTTAACACAACCCAGGGAAAAAATTGTACTATAACTAAAGAGTGAGCCAAATCAAATGAAATATAAACAGTCACCCACCCATATAGAAAATATTTTTGTAATAGTGTTAATTACTCCCTTCGGTTTAGAATTTAATGCTCCATATTTTTTTATTTGGCAAATAAACACAATAAGTGTCCCATTTCATTTCTATTATATATTATTCTCTCTCTTATTTTACCATTTCTCAACTTTATCATCTATTATTACTCCCTCCGTCTACGAAAAATAGGGCACATTTGCCATTTTTGGTTGTGTACGAAAAATAGGGTACATTCAAAAAAAAAAAGTTTTCAATAACTTATCTCTTACTTTTTTCTCTTCTGTCTTACTAATAATATGGACCCCGCATTCTACTAACACTACTTATCTCTTACTTTTTTTCCTTTCTCTCTTACATTTTTCCATTCCCTCTTACTTTACCAATTCTACATTAAATTCCGTGTCATTCACAAAGTACCTTATTTTTCGTGGACAGAGGGAGTATCATTTTACAAAATGAGTGCTCAAAAATAACTGGGACTGCTAAAGCGGGACAGAGGGAATATATAAATGGAGACAGTAAAATATAAGAGAATAAATAGATAATTAAAAAGAGAATATAATAAAAATGATAGATATTAATTTTTTTCACATTTTTATTTACATGGATAAAATTTTCATTTGCTATATGGAAATGATAAGACAAATCCTCTATAAAAATGCATTAATATGAAAGATGAAGAAAGCAACATTAATTATAAAATAAACTTGATTTATGAAATGGGCATAATTTATATTATGAAAGGAAATAGAAAATCATACCGCTTAAATTATTGTAGCTAAAATCCACATTTGAGATGGTTGTGTTACCAATTTCTGTCGGCAATGATCCACCAAGTCGGTTGTCAGAAATTTCCAATACAAAATTATTTAGAAGAAAAATTCCTTTTGGAATATGACCTGTGAGATTATAAATCATCCATACATAAATTTAGTATCTGTCAATTGGAGTATTAATCTTGTCAATTGGAGTATTAATCTAGCAACTAGCTAGTAACATAACAGAGAGATACTACTCATAAGTACACTAAATTATTCAATTGATAGATGATAAAGCCATGAAAAAGAAAATATCATACCACTTAATACATTGTTGTTAAGCCGTAAGTCGATAAGGGATGTCATGTTCCCAATTTCCTCTGGCAATGATCCTGACAATTTGTTGAAACTCATGCTCAAGGTTTGTAAGTTAGTAAGATGACTTATCTCTTTTGGAATATTACCTGCATAAAAGTTAGGATAAAATCAAAATGTTACTAGTACTAATTATTGATTGAGCCAATTCATTTTCAGAGATATCTGGATTTTAGTGCACCCCACAGTTTACTCATAAAAAATATCTCAAAATTATACTCTCTCCGTCTCACAATAAAAGTCAAAATATTTAGACACAATTTTCTCAATGCTAAATAAACTAACGACGCCGCAATCAAAGTACTCGTTATTTAAGGAAACAAGTTTAATCTAAGCTAGATCAAAATGTAAGATTTGTACCACTAAACTTATTGTCACCAAGGCTTAGAAATTGAAGTAGTGTAATGTTCCCAATTTGTGTTGGCAAGTGTCCACTAAAACTGTTGTTATACAAAGAAAGATACTCAAGCTTTGAACACTGCCCCAAACTCGATGGTATTTCCCCATGCAACTCGTTGTAAGAAAGACGAAGCCTTTTGAGTCTATGCAACTTGTGTTTGCACAAATCATTTGGGAGACTACTAGAAAAATTATTATTCCCCAAATTCAAAACTTGCAGAAATGACAAGTTGAAAATAGATGGAGGGATTGGACCACGAAACGAATTCTTGCCCATATCTAAAGAAACAAGAAAAGAAAGATTTCCGATTTCAGGTAGGATGGTTCCGACAAGACCCATGGAAGATATATTCAACTGAGTCACCCTATTATAACGAGAATCACAAGTGACTCCGACCCAACTACATACACTGGCTTCAGAGGTCCAATTTTTTATGAGTTGAGGGTTTGGGGTTATGTGGGATTTCAGGGTGAGAAGAGAAGAAAGATCTGTGTTGATATTTGTATTTGATGCGATGGAAAATAAAGAGTTTTGTAGAAAGTGAAGAAGTAGGAGTGGAAGAAGGATGTATTGGGAAGATTTCTTCATTAGGCCTGATTTCTATCATGCTTATTCGAAGTTCTGAATCTACCAGCTTTATATATATGATTCTGCACTATTGGAGCCTAATAAATATCTGAGACTAATAAATACATACCATAAGATATGCTTAATTTCTCTTATACAGTTTAGTGGTGGTATATTAGTTAGTTGTGGAAAGTTGCCAAGGAATAATTGAAGATAAAGGTTAAGTTTTCCAATTGCTCAAAGTCTAGGATTTTTTATATAAGTTAATGAATAGAGAATAAAGTAAGAGAAAAATAAAAAGTATATATATATAGTTTTTATTTTAGAAAATGACTTACTTTTAATAAAATAATCTAAAAATGCATTTCATTTTAAATTAGTCAGAAAATATCATTTTACTGCAATGGTAGTAAGTAGAAAAAAGTCTCAACCTACTATAGAAGATAAGGAGTAATACATCACATCCACCTACATTGTCAAGTAATTAATGATTCATAGCACCGAAGTCATATTCATGATTGATAGTGAAGAAAACTCCAAGCCAAGTCAATGGTTATGTGTTAAACATTCCAAAAGTAACATGTCACTTAAAGTGGACGGAAGAATTATTTGTTTCACTCCCTCCACTCAGAAGTAGGTGTCGTATTTGGTGAATGACATAAGCTTTTTAAAGGTGTTGTTTAATACTCTCTCTTTCCATTAAAAATGAAATATTTATTTTTTGGCACAAGATTTTAAGTAGCGTTGTTTTGTGAGTTAATGAGAAGTGAAAAAAGAGAGATGAAAAAAGTAGAGATAACATTATTTAATTTTAGAAAACGTTTCATTTTTAATTAGACAACCCCCAAAAAGACGTTACATTTTTAATAGGACAAAGAGAGTATGTTAAAGAGATAGAGAGAGATATCTTGAATATATTAAATGGGAAAAAAATATTAATGAAGTAATAAAGAAGAGAGGAAAAAAATGATTGAGTATGCTAATTATATGTTAGTTATGAATTTTTGCCAAAACAATGTCCATGATCTATTTCGAGATTAAGAGAATACTTCCCATGTTCCATGTTAATTGAGTTATTTTTCTATTTTGGAAAGTTCCAAAATAGTTGAGTTATTTCTATTTTTGGCAAAAAGTAACTCTCTCTTTAATTTATTAAGTCTTACTTTATTCACTATCTACTTAACACATTATTCTTACTCTCCGTCTGAAAAGAAGCACCTTTATTAACAAGGAACATAGAGAGTATATAGTATCCCCAAGAATTATTGTTGGCATTTACAAATTAAATAAAAATCTAAGCTTGACATACATATATTGTGTAATTTTTAAAATTAATAAAATCAATAACAATCGCAGCCTCATTTTAGAATAAATTTGGTGCAATAAGATTGGAACGTATGAATCCAAAATTCGACCGAAATTTATTCTAATTTAATACTGGAAAACGATAATACATCATTTATAATGCATCATCGTTGACATGTAATTAATGAATGATAGCTCCTTTTGTGAAGAAAGAGCATTTCTAAGGGGAAAAGGTATATTGAGAAGGTATATTTTTCATTTACCTTCTCAAAAAGGTTATTATAGCTTCTTAAAAAGTAATGGACTCTAAGGAAAGAAGGTAAATTAAAAAGGCAAACAAAAATAACTAACTTTTTACCTTTTCAATCAAGAAGAGATAAAGATATCTTCTCAAAATAAAAGAAGGTATAATACCTCCCAAAATTCCCCTTCCATTGGAGAAAAATATTTATGTAGAAAAAGTAAATATGATAGTTGTCCATTTACATCTCTATTTACCCTTCCCCTCGGAGACGAGGACATTAATGCCGAAGACTTGGTAAGTCTTCCCACTCATGAGGCTATCATTCATTAATTTCTCTTGCCAGAAAATTGTGGAAAATGTAAGTGGAAAAAATTAAATAGTCCTCAATATATAATAGAGAAATATAGACGTATTTTGACTTGGGGGCACAAATAAGTCTTCTTAAAAATGAGAAGACAACTTTAATTCGTTGGTATTTTGTTGTTTATTTCACAAATTTATTATTTTCCATAATCAGTTTCAAAAAATTCCATTATAGATATTAATTAACACTTTATACATATCATTTCTTCCTAAGTAATTCTATATCTTATGCACAACCAAAAGATGGAATTAAGAGAATAGGATAAAGTATGATCCTTTTGAAAAATACAAAGATAATAACCACCACCCTCGACACCTAACCGAGCTAAAGATTGCACCACTCGAAAGAATGTAAATGAGATAATGGTTAAGAACTAATGCAGACTCCTCATTTTCCTTGTTCTCTTCATCATCATCTACATTAATATCTCTTCAATGATATAAGTGTCTTGAATTCACAAATTTCTAGCGTTTTTAATTTATAATGGGCTTACAATCAGGCCTCTAATATATTGAACTCATTTTTTGGTGAAATTAGTTCGAGTCCAATAGGTCAACAAGACAAGACGGTGAGAGGATCAAACCGAGCCCACTAGTAGTGCACTAGGGTCAACTAGGGCTATCAATTTTTAACCCACCATAATAATTCGACACGAAAACGCACGATGAAGTGCAACTTATTCTGTAGTAAGACATTTTCCCACTAACTAATAGATTGGAGGCTCAGGGTGAGTAATTAAATGGGGAACTATTATAATTGAGGCAAACAATTTTTTTCTTTCAAGGTTTTTATGTAAGTGTTCCATAATTAATACTACCTTCGTTCCTTCATAGTTGAGGCGAAACTTTTTAGCACGGAGTTTAAGAAAGAGAAGTTGAGTGTGTTAAATAAATAGATAAAAATGTAAGATAGAGAAAAAGGTAGAAAGAATAAAGTAGAAAGTTAATAAAATGGAAAAAATAAAGTAGGAAAGAGTAGAGTAAGAAAGAGAAGAGAGTTACTATATGACCCAACTATGAG
>NW_025951657.1:0-1068 GCF_023119035.1 Salvia hispanica
TCATATTAAACTAATCTAATAATATTTATTGTGTGGCAAAATCTGGACCACTCATTTAATAAAAATGAGTGGCTGATATTGCATCTCATTTCTCAATTAGCCTAAATAATCTCAATTGATCATGATCCTATATATGTATATATATAATTTTTTTTAAGTTTTGAGCCTGGAAATGTGCATGTGGTGAAAGCACATGTACTAATTTTGTATTTCTCTCTATAGTAATAATTCGTCATTATTTGATACCAAAAGATTATGCCATCTTAGATTCTTATTTGTAGTCCATGTTTGGTTGTCAGGATTCTCTCTGGGAAAGTAACCCGATTCCTTAAATTTTAAATTTCTGCGTTTATTTAGATTTTAAATCAAATTGAGAAAGTAATCAGAATCCTAAAAACATAGAAGTAGTACAACTTTCCAGGAATCTAAATACTAACTTTTTTTAGGTATTTGATAAGGCTAATTTCATGCATCGGTTATATGGTGAAAAGCGTTCATTTTGCTGGGTCTAACACGTTTCCTAAGCCAGGTGTGTGATAGAATCGCTAGATCGAGGGAATGCTGAAGGAAATAATCTAGCGAAGGAATGAAGTGAAATGAGCAGAATTCAAAAGAAAAGAAGGCGTGACGGAGGGAGTCAGTAGCTGAGGGCAACAAAGTCTATCTATACCTCGTTGGGACCCACTCCAACGCCTATAAATAGAAGAGCATGCAACACACAAAGGAATGGATCACTTTTTCGCTCACTCTTAGCTCACACACATAACATACACTTGGGAATGAGAGATCTGGGGTACTTTGGGTTAAGAAGGGGTTCATTTCTTCAGAAGTTTCAGTTGCAACACCGTCCGCGTGTGGGCGAAGATACAATCTCTTTAAATTTCAGTTGTTTTTGCACTTTTGCGGTCGAACTTCACTTTTGGGAGTCGACTTGGCTGTTGGTGTTACTTGTTATCCTTTCTCTTCTGTTGGTTTGCGTTTATTTGTGACATTTCAAGTTGATTTACGTAGATCTTGCTGCTGAGAGTTTATTTTAACAAGTTTTATGTCGATCTCTGTTTTTATTTT
>NW_025951658.1:0-2112 GCF_023119035.1 Salvia hispanica
CGACTACTTTTCAGAGAACCCGCGGTTTCCCGCCAACATGTTCGGCGGCGTTTTAGAATGCGCAGGGAGTTGTTTATGCGCATCGTTGGGGCATTAGAGCGTCAATATCTGTGTTTCCACATCGGTGAGTCGACAGCCCCGAAATGTCCGAAGGAGTTCTGGGGGGGGGGGGCGTGATAAAGCTTCGGTGAGCAGTACCTTCGAAGCCCTACTCCCGAAGATTGTCAGAATTTGATGCAGATGCACGGGGAGAAGCATGGGTTCCCCGGGATGTTAGGCAAGCATAGATTGTATGCATTGGGAGTGGAAGAACTGTCCGATTGCCTGGAAGGGGGCCTACACGACCGGCTACAAGTCAAAGAATCCCACGATAATCCTCGAGGCCGTAGCTGATTACCGGCTGTGGATCTGGCATGCGTATTTTGGGGTAGCCGGGTCGAACAATGACCTCAACGTCCCGAACTCGTCTCCCCTCTTTAACGAGAAGTGCTAGGGCGTCGGTCCAGCCGTCTCATTTGTGGCCAACGGCAACTAGCATGATATGGGCTACTACTTGGCGGATGGGATATACCTCGGTGGCCGGTCTTTGTGAAGACGATCAGACAAACAAGTGATGAAAAGAATGCCTACTTTGCGGAACGACAGGAGTCGGCGCGCAAGGACGTGGAGCGCGCATTTGGTGTGCTCTAGTCTCGATGGGCGGCAATTAAAGGTCCAACGCGTTTGTGGGATGTCGGATGCGTTTCCCAGATAATGTACGCCTGCATTATCTCGCACAACATGATCGTCGAAGACGAAGGCGTACAACTGACTAGTTGGGTCAATGACGATGAAGCCGGTCCAAGCCACGGAACGGCCACCCCTAGTGTACGACGTGGGGTACCTCTCGATGAAGCCGGCCGCCTCAAGGAATTTGCCAACATGCGCCAAGTGGATGCTCATATGCAACTCCAAAAGGATATAATTGAAGAGTTGTGGGCACGGAGGATTGCACGGCAATAGTTTTTTTTCTTTATTATGTACCTTCTTAAATGTAATTTTTTTTATCTATGTACCTTTTTTAAATGCAATTAATGAATTTTCCCGTATATGTCTCGTAAACTTAATTCCGTAATTTAATCGTAATTTTAATTCCGTAAATGTAGTATATTTTGAATTATTTTTATTGCGGCGTGGCCTATGGCTGGCCTAAATCTGATGTGGCAGGTGGATTTTTTAGTGTTGCTGACGTGGCAGGGGAGAGAATGGCTGGCCTATTGCTGCTCTATTGCTGGCCTAAGCACTATTGCGGATGCTCTTAACTTTTACTCTTTTAATATTTTAAGTTTTAAAATAATGTTAGTTATTTTTTTATGTCGTCACATTGTATATGTTTTGTGCCACTTTTTATCCGCGTTATCAAAATTTTATACTTGTGCATCACCTCCGAGTCATACTTGCTTGTAGGCCTGTCAAAATGGATATCGGGTATCCAATACCCGATATCCAAACCCGAAAAAGTCGGATAATTGGATACCCGAAATCCGATTTTTCGAGTATCGGATCGGGATCGAGTAGTGAGAAATTTGGATTATCGGATATCGGGTTATCCGATATCCGATCGGGTATACCCGAATTATCCGATTTATTTTCTAAAATTAATAAATTATATTTTCATAATAACTAAATGTAATTTTACTTCTTAACTATAATTTAATTAATACTTAATAGTTAGCATATAAGATATGTAATTTAATTTTTGAATTAAATTTTAATTTCAATGACTTGTGATATTTATAATTTTGAATTTTTTGATGATATTATTGTTAGATCTTGATTCTTATGAATTATTGAATTGTGATATTTATAAAGGATGAATGTTTGAACTTATGAATTTTGATGGTTATTCACTTATTGTGGATGGATAAAAAAATTTAATATGTATAACTTATGAATTTTGTATCTTTCAAAGTTTGTAGTTATTTTCTCTTAAATTCGAACTACTACAAGAATTTTGTATTCCTAAAAGTTTGTAGTTATTTTCTCTTAAATTCGAGCTACTATAAGAATTTTGTATTTCTAAAAGTTTGTAGTTACTTTTACTTGAATATTAGTACTTCAACTTCGTATTAA
>NW_025951659.1:0-7000 GCF_023119035.1 Salvia hispanica
GCAGACTAGAAGCTTGCGTTTTCATTTATTTACAAATTAGGATAAACAAAGTTTGAGGATAATGTACTACTTCAAAAGGGAAGTTAAAAAAATTGGAGGGATTAAATCGAAGAGTTAAAGGATAGTGGAAAATATTCGATGTCCTGTCTCAAGAAGTAAAGAAAACGCGCATATAAAACAATCACAAAGCAATTTATTAACGTACCTGGACCGTCATCACCATCCTCAAGATCTCCAAGAAGAAATGCATCTAAATCTTGCTCAGAAGCTTTTTTCTCCAAATTATTGGTTTTAGGTTTTGTAGTCTCATCTGCTGTTTTAGATGATGTTTCACCTGATGAAACTTCCTTCACTTCAGCATCTTTCACCTTTTCAGCAGTTTTAATCTTTACATCATCATTGTAACGTTGCTCGTATCTGCCATAAATTTTTATCTCTTAAGTACTCAAATCAAAAGCCACTAAACAAGAGATAGGGGAACATATTTTGTGCCTCGTCAGATATAAGATTGTTTTTGTTTTAGCACTTTGGCAGAGAGCGATATTTGAAATTTTAACTTTTAGGAAACAATATGGCTGTGCACTGTCAAACTTATCATGAGTGTTTATAGAATCGTTATAACACAGCTCAGCTCTGTATCAAAACTTGCTTGCATCCATTGGGTATGCACCACTTTCTCAATGTGCCAGACTTGTTTGTTCATGAATTATTAGTTCAGCTCAACCATTGGGAAACTGCAATAAGAGATCATACCCCTAAAGAATATCTCACTTCATCACTCAAATATGAACTCTACCTACAGTTTAATGGTTAGAGATATACTTGGTTTTAACAAAATTCCTAATCACTTTAACCTCTAAACAGATCATGTTAAGTAAAAAATGGAATATCCACCCATATTTGATTTGGTAGGTTAAAACATTCACCTAAAAATAGAGAGATTTTTTATAGGGAAAAAATAAATATCATCCACATTAGTTGAGTTAAGCAAGCTTCAAATAATCTTTATTTCAAACATAAACAATACTGCAAAAAAGCAGAGTGCCTCATTTCCTAATTCCCATGACAAAAAATAAAATCAACCCATACTATATTATGCTCGTCGGGAAAAGAAGACGCTGAAAGGAGAAAGGTTTCAAACACCATAGGTTTTATACTGAATGGGTTAAGTATGATAAAGAAGAAATCAGAATAGAACCAATTTCTCAAAATTCAAGCAAAAACTTAATGATGGTATAAAAATATCGATTCAACAAAAATAGTTTGAAGATAACACAAGAGATCAACACAAAGGCCTTAATATAAACAACTTACTACATACACAAAATCCAAACGAGCATTTCTAAGAGAGAAATACTCACGGAGCAACATGGCTGTTAACTAGAATGAAGTAGATTCTCCAGAATTTCCTTTCTTTCATCTCTCGTGGGCACAGCTGATACCTTAACTTTGAAACTTCCTGAAAATGATAAAATAATACTAAGTTCTTATTTACTGTTGAGGAATTATAAGATATTGAAAACACTCCCAAAGTGCAATGTGAAGCCGTTAATATTGGGTTATAAGCTCTATCTCCTCTCACTCTAGGGTTGTCTGCGTGAGTATATATGGGAGATCTTTTTTATCTTATTATGCCACCTCAAAATTGGTAAAAATAAGTGTGATAGAAAGACAGCGTTTATCCAATATACATAAAGATATAGCATTACTTTCCACAGTAAATGTACAAACTAGATATAGTATTACTTTCCACAGTAAATGCACAAACTAAGTAGCTTATAGATTTATTCATGCCATGATCCATGTTAGTGTTCAGCATTATAAGTAGGATTTAGCTGCCTGACACCAGCACAGTGGCCCTGTCATGGCCTCTGGAAAGGTAAAAAACTAACAAACCACCTGAGGGTGATCCAATAAATAGATGGTACTAATATTTAGGCCCTGGGTATAACTTAAAAGGCAAATATGGTGGGGTGAGTGATCTTCTGAGAAGCAGCAACCTACTCTGATATCTTAAAATGTTAACCCCAGTTTGCAAAATCTGGTATTACCATCTAAATCTTGATATCTTTCAATAAAGAATATGTTACTGTTAAAAAATATTATCACATCCCTGATACCACCACTGTATAAAATTATTCACATTTACATTCTAACCTTCACAGATAATAGAACAAGCTTTGCATGCTTTTCTTGCCACTCCGTGAGATCCTGTTGGATATTTGAAACCGTTGGAACATCAGACACCTGTGAGTCATCTGTGCACCAGAAATGCTGGTTAACATAATTTGTTGCATCGAAACATGAAATACATGATACAAAAATCTGTAGATTTATGTTTGGGAACCAACCAGCTGAAAAGTAACTATGATCTGATAATAACAGTATCACGTAAACAAAATACTTGAATAAACCACATGCTCATATATTTCAAAAGGGTCTTAGTAATAACTTTGCACAAGAACTGGAACAGCATATTCAAGCTAAGGCATATACTTGTGATTCTGCCTAATCCTAACGCTGGAGAGTAAGTCACCTTATTATTTTTGTATCCTTAAACAAAATACTTGAATAAACCACATGCTCATATATTTCAAAAGGGTCTTAGTAATAACTTTGCACAAGAACTGGAACAGCATATTCAAGCTAAGGCATATACTTGTGATTCTGCCTAATCCTAACGCTGGAGAGTAAGTCACCTTATTATTTTTGTATCCTTAGTTCCGATTCTGTTCACTTGGTTCCAAATTTTAGCCATCCTACTGTGGTGGCATCTGTTGACAATACGTAGCCATGGCCTATGAAAACCATAATATGAGGATGACACTTGTTTTTTGATTGTTCTAATTTCTAGGTCAGGAAATGAGAAGAAAATATCCTGATTGTTTACAGTGATGAGCATGCATAAGTTAGTGATTTAATGCCTATATTCTGGTGGTTATTTAAGATAGATAAGCTCAGTTTCACCTTGTCTTACATTTCCAGACAGAAATAGATTTGTGACTACTGACCAACAACCGTGTAAAATTCTCATACAAACGAGCTAGACTCCTCATAAATCTCTTCAGAGTGCTATAGTGTTTCTGACATTTGAATCTTAAGCATCCATCACAAGGAGAATGTCATGATCCTATGTAAAAAGGCCCAACTTACTCCATAGATCCTATAAACAATTAATTGTATCTCTATTCTCTAATACCTGCATAACTTACTAGTTGTTCCACTGCTTTAATTCACAAATCCCCACAGAATTCATCAAAAAACAGCTGACTAGAGGCAGGCAGATCGGGCAGCAGCATAAAAAATTAAACAGTGATATAATTAATTCATCAGAAAACAAAACAGTTTCGATCGAAATCAAGTAGTAGTACATTAGAGTCCAACACCTTCAAGCGGGAAATCCTGGAAAGTATTGATGGTAATTTCCTTGACAAACTCCCTCAGCTCATCAGTGACCCCATACTTTTCGAGATCGGCGGCGTCAATGCCTGGCTTGGAGGAGGCGGAGTCGACGAGATTGGTGATGGCGGCGGCGGCGGGGGGGATCTGAGCGGTGATCTGATCAGCGCGCTTGAGAGCCTCGGCGGCGAGCTCCTTGGAGCGCTTGGAGGCCTCGGAGACGACGTCGGAGAGGTTGGCGGCGGCGATTGTCTGCCTGAGCTCCTGAGATTTCTTGGCCGCTTCCTCCGCGAAGGAGCGAGCTCGGTTCCAGATGTCCATCGACGATCCGGATTGCTGAAAACGAGAGTGGACTTACCAATGTTTTACTTTTATTTTTTGCATAAATTATTCTAAATTAACTTCATTAAAAATTAATTCATCTATCCTTTTAAAAATAAAATAACTTTCATTTTGAATTGTTCTATTTAAATAAAACGTTTTTTAAGTTAAAAATCGCATCATTTTTATTTTTTTTTCTTCTCTCTTATTTTATTCTATCTTTATTCACTCATAAAATTAAACAATATAAAATCTAATATCAAAAAATAAATATTTTATATTTAAGGGGCGAAGGTATAGAATATTCCATTTCATAAGCCTCCAATTATATTTACTTTGGGTCGATTTGGATTTTATGAAATTCGTAGAAGTAATTAATTCTACACTCCACGAATTTTATGTTTTGTGCATTAATTTTAATAGAATATGATAATAAAATAGTAGTAGAATATGAAGTCGAGAATAACAATTTTTTAGTTTTTGTGCGCCAAAATGTGTCAATTAATGAAATACCTCAATATAATGGAATAGGAGGTCGTCGATTTTGGTGCACTCATCCTAACTAGAATAGGAGGTCGTCGATTCAACAAGGAAGGCATGCATTGAATATTGAGAAAGAGGAGGCTACACTTCCATTGAACATGTATTATGCACATGCTCTAGCTCTGGCTAGTACCTTACCGGTTGTCTCAGAAGTCATTTATCGTCGACTCTAGTATCGATATTGGCAGATAAATTGTAGTAGTCATTTTTAAGTGATCGGTTTGATCTTTACAATATGTTATGTTCAAGTGATCAGAATAGGTTAGTATAGTTGACGAGTTACATCATGCTATAATGTTCGAATGATTGCAGATAGAGAAATATTCTTACTGACTATTAAAGGACAAAATCTCAAAAATCATTATTCCTCTTCCTAACCAAGTGATGTAATTCATTTATGAAAGCATAACTAAAAGAAAATTGTGTGATAAATAGATGGAGATGTCCAAATATAGGAGGAAAATTAGTGGAAATAATTAGGCAATTTTTATCACAAAAATCTATTTCACCCGTCTCAACTAAGTGTATTCATATTCTTTTTTGGATATCCCAATTAAGTTGAGTCATTTCTTTTTACAATAAAAAACAAAACATCCATTCACTCTTACTTATTTCATCATTTCTTTATTATCTTTTTATCTATCTTACTTTAGAGCATTCATTGTAGCCATTAGCTTATCTTCAGCCCATCTTTAATTTCCTACTGACACGTTATTAGCATATTTCACAACTCATTTTTGTGTCTAAAATTTTTTGTCTCAATTTAATTGGAACGGAACGAATACTTTTTTCCAGATCAAATCACAAGCGTATGTGCACTTAATCACTAGGCGTGCCACGTGTGTATCAACTGTTAATTCAATTTTTATTGGCGAATTCAAACTAAACTACCCATCCCTTTTCACAAGTTAGAAAAGTAACATAGTTAGAATTAAGATTTTAAATAAAGCTAAGAGATAGTGGATTAAGGCCATCTCCAACCATTTACACCAAACTCAAACCCATTTTTGAGTATGGGTCATACCAAAAAGTACTTTTACTCCAATCATTTACTCCAAACTCAAACCCAAAAGAATATTCCATATTTATATACTTTTTACACCTTTTCAATTGTACCTACATATTTATTTTAAATTACATATTAGTCCCGCAATATTTTTAATTATGTAAATTAAATAAATATAGAAAATTTTCTTATTAATATATTTATATATCAAATGTACTTTATATATTCAAGATGAACCAGATGACTATGCAACTAGAGCATATTCTTCGTACTTCGACAATATTGGAGGATCCGGTTCTGATTTACCAAATTATTAGATGACGTTTTTCATTTTATTATAATAATTGGTTGTTCGTGTTTTATTTTATTTTAATGCATTGTGTTTAACTTGCTTTCTTAATAAAGACTTGCTTTATAGTTGTGCGACATCCATCCATAGCTCTTTAGTAAAAATGAATCTCAGCTAAACAACTTCTAAACTATTGACACGTAATTGAAACTTTTAAACTATTAATACGGTAAGCAATAATAACAAGATTTTTTAGCAATATTCATTCATATATTTGTAAATTTATTAGTTATTATTTGCTAAAAAAAACATAATTTATTATAATATGGTCAGCTTTCTGATTCCTTTTTAATTTTCTTATGGAAAAATATTTGCAAAATCAAATAGAGAGTGTGTGTGTGATCAGATTTTCTAGACACTAGTAAAACACACGCCAACATATCTCAACTCAACATCCATAGCTCTACTCAATATTTGCAAGGAGTGTCGGCTGATTCAAACTATCAAGTACTCCAATACACAAATTATGGCCGGCTGATTCATGAACCTCCAAATAATATAAAGGACTATTATGCAATATTTAAAACTTTTTTGCAGTAGATACTCAATTTTGGTGTTCACTTCAAATTTGGTGTTGTTTGATTAAAAAACCCAAAAATGGTTATGGGTATGGAGTATGGTTGGAGCACATTTTTACACCAAAAATGAGATTTGGTGTATGGTTGGAGGTGGTCTAAGTAGAACATAGCATCATCATAAAGTGAACAAAGTAGAATCAGCAACACTATTGAGTAGTGTTCAGTTTGTTCAGCATCACAAAAAAGCTGTCATTAAATTTTGATTTTGTCTTCTCGATGCATTTCATAAGATTAAAACCAATTTTCTGTTACAATCCAGAGTACCTGCCAATCTTTAGCTTACTATTCATTTTAGTCCACGGTATTATCTGTGGTACAATAATAAACGAGGAACTGAAGTAGAAGCCGAAACAAACCAAATTCACCTATTTGAATAAAGAATCATTACCATAGTTGTTGAACTGTGTTTGCTCCACTGCTGCGAAATACACAAATAGAACGCAGAATTACAAAAATGAAACAATTGGGGAGAAGATGCGAAGGCTGAGGGAAGAAAGATGAAGATGAAAAACCCATACAATGATATTCCAAATGTTAGATGCAGCCAACACAGTAGGTCCAAGGAACATTCATATGTATTTTTAATTATTACAATGGAAAGATTGATTGGAATAAATTTCATTCTTCAAGTTACAGAGGGCACTTGGAAACAAAAAATTGCATCGATTATTTTATAGATTTTGATATGCAAACACAAAGTATATTGAGCCACTTAATTTATCTCTTTACCTAATCAAAACAACAAAGAGAAACAAATGTAGTATTTTCAGCAACATAGCATAAAGAAAGAAGAATCAGAATACT
>NW_025951660.1:0-20334 GCF_023119035.1 Salvia hispanica
TCTTTTCCCAATTTTTTCCCACTTTGTGGTCTTAGAAACCCTTCGAAACCCACAACTGGACAGTGTTGAGACCGAACTCCCGGGTTTCTCAAACACTCCCATGTATAGAAAACATGGCTTCAAATACACTGGCAAATGATTGTAACTTATTTTCAGAATTTTCAAGCAAAAATCTTCATCAGCCGAATTCACTACTGAACTTGAGTTTGTTCTTATCGATTCCCAACATTCTTTAGTGTGTTCCATTTTTTTCAAAAGGCCTCCCACCACAACAATTGCTAAAGGAAGTCCTCTACAATTCTCTACAATTTTCTTCCCAATTTTCTTCAATTCAAGTGGACAACTTTCCTCCCCAAACACAGAGTTGGAGAATAGATCCCAGCTACTAACCTCATCTAATAACTTCAGTCGAAGGCAATAATTTTTGTTCAATTGAGAACTCAACTGTGATTGCCTAGTCGTCACCACTATCGACTACCATTCCAATTATCAGGAAAGAAATTTTGCATCTTATCCCATGCATCGACACTCCACATATCATCAATAACAATTAAAAACCTTCTATTGAATAAATATTTGTGGAGTGCTAATCCTACTTCATCTTCACTCATTTCACTCATTTCTTCCTTGCTTTTTTGTTTGCTTGAGAAAACAGCTCACAAAGAATTTCTCTTGCGTCAAAATTTTGAGAAATTGTAACCCATGCACAAATATCAAAGTGCTCCTTAATATAAGGATGTGCATAAACATGCTTAGCAAGAGTGGTCTTACCAATCCCTCCCATGCCTACAATAGGGATGACTTGGAGCCGGCGATCGTCTACTCCGTTGGTGAGCTTATCCATGATTTCACGTGATGCATCACCAAACCCCACCATGATGGAAGATCTCGACGAACCACCAGATGTTGAGACACTTCTCTGGAGCTGAGCTTCAGACACGGATATCTCCATCGCCTCCTTCTTTACCAAATCCATGTCTTCTATAACTTTCTTCAAACCTCGATAAAGATTATCAACGTAACTGATTTTCCTGTCATGATTACTTTGAGTGCTGGAGCCAGCAGAAGTACTGGTTTCTCCTCTCGAGTGTATTCTTCCATGATAAGCTCCACTGGATTTGCGCAGCTTGATCATGTCCACAATATGGGACTCGATCACATCTTGGGCTGCATAAGCTGCTTCTGCAATACGAATCTCCAACGGATCAGCTTCGTTTGTGTGGGCAACAGGGGAATTATAGGTTTCAAGAAATTGTTGCAAGGAGGTAGCAGTTTGAGTGAGGGATTCAAATTGTTGTTGGTGGATAGAAATGGGAGGGAAGGATGATGATTGAGATCATCTAAGATATGCATGAGCGAAGTCAGAGCTGCATAAGCAGCCATGGTCGTCTGTGTAACTGTACAGTTCAGGCTTGTTGAGAATAAATGTTGCTCACAGTATAATTATGAAAAAGGTGTGTGGTTACTGCTGGCTACTGCTCTTTCTCCCCAACCAAGACATGCACGTTGCCCCACAGTATACATTGTTATAAAGAAGAATTTTTTAAGTCCATTTGGTGGACCCCTATTAGTACACTTGGCTCGATTGAATCTAATATCTCTGTAGGCTATTTAGTAAATCGATAGGTTAAAATTATTAATTATACTCCACTATCCCAACTAAGATTCCCTAGATTGAGAGGAAATCTTAATTTATTGTATTCAAAAATCACTTTCGGCTGCTTTACTACTTTTTCAGTACTTGGAGTCAGAACTATCACACACACACACATACATATAATATCAAAAGCCACGATAAGCCCTTAGGGCATCCGCAATGATGCGGGCGATGAATCGTCCGTCGCATCGTCCGCTACGTGGACGACGCGGACGATGCTCACGCATTTTGTTTTTTTTTTTCCAAAATTTTTTCTTATTTAAACACTACAATTCTCTATCATTTCACACACTCCAATTTTACATCTCTTCAATTTCTCTTCAATTATTCTCTCTCATCGTCTCAAAAATGAATCCCGATGACTACGATTTGAGTACATCGGATGGCTGCAGACGTGCCTTGACTCGAGCCTTGTTCGATGCCGTTAATGAAGCCAAGGCAGAATGTTTGGCACAAATGCAGCGGGAACAGGCGACGGCGGTGGCGCGAGTCTCTCGCCCGATACGACGTCGGACGTATGTCCCCCGCGAGCACGACGTAGGGCACGAACGTCCGTTCGCAGATTATTTTGCCGAGAATCCAAAGTGGGACCCGAATATTTTTCACCGACGTTTTAGAATGAGACGAGATCTTTTTCTCCGCTTTGTGCACACGTTGGAGGGACGTGATGAGTACTTCCAGTTTTGGGGAAGAAGGGATCGCGGACGGATTTACGTCATTGCGAGGTGTGCGGTTGCGATCCGCTAGGTTGGCTGCAGCTGGCTGCGGATATTCGACAAGTACCTTCATGTCGGGGATACAGCGGCCGCGAATGTCTCAAGAAATTTTGTAGAGATTAGTTGTGGGCTTTGGAGATACATGATTTACGACGCCCCGTGCCGCTGATGATTACCCAGCTGATGCGGATGCACGAGACGATGCACGGCTTCCCCTAGGATGCTAGGGAGCATCGACTGTATGCACTGGCAGTGGAAGAACTGCCCGACGGCATGGAGAAGTCAATTTACTAGCCGCTACAAGGGCAGCCACCCGACGATGATCTTCGAAGTCAGTGTTAAGCTTGACCACCATCTCTGGGTCCGGCAGGCCTTGCTAGCGGTGTAACCGGGTCGAACAACGATGAATCAAACGCCCTTAAACTTGGCCCACCCTATTAGCCGATCAAGTGCAGGAGTCGCGGTCCCACTATCCACAGCTTCACCGCCACCGAGCCGCACACGTCATATGTGGTACTACGCAGCCGATGGTATATACCCACAGGTAGCCTGTTTGGTTTTTTAAGACGATCAGCTGCCCAATTGGTGAGAGGAGAGTCTTGTTTGCGGCAAAGCAGGAGTCCGCGCGGAAGGATGTGGAGCGGGCTTTGGGGTGCTCCAATCGCGGTGGGCAAAGTGAAAGGTTCGACGCGTTTCTGGTACAAGGATGTCATCATCGACGTCATGTATGCGTGCATTATCATGCATAACATGATAGTCGAACAAGAACGTGGACATGTCACCGATTGGGTGGATGATGAAGCCGGATCTAGCTCTAGCATGGCGACCTCGCCTGTCACTCGAGGATTACCGATGGGCTTCGGTGCGGTTCTACAGCGACATGCCTCAATACGCAACCAACAAGACCATACTCAGCTCATGACCGACATGATTGAAGAAGTTTGGAACCGCAACCGCCGCCGTTGAGAAATTATAGTTTTTTTTATTTCGTATTGTAATGTTTTAATTTTAATGAAATGAAGTTTTTTTTCCAAATTTTGAAGTATTTGAATATTCAAATAATAGATAAAATGCTTAGGGCGTCGCTTAGGGTGGGCTATAATCCGCTCCACTGCAGATGGAATGGAAGGAGGATAAAATGCTGACGTGGCGGTGCATAGGGCGGGGCTTAGGGCGTCGCATAGGGCGCTCCATTGTGGATGCACTCAAAGTAAACATGTTTCGCGAGAGTGGTCTTACCAATCCCTCCCATCCCTACAATAGGGATGACTTGGAGTTGGCGATCGTCTACTCCGTTGGTGAGCTTATCCATGATTTCACGTGATGCATCACCAAACCCCACCATGATGGAAGATCTCGACGAACCACCAGATGTTGAGACACTTCTCTGGAGCTGAGCTTCAGACACGGATATCTCCATCGCCTCCTTCTTGACCAAATCCACGTCTTTTATAACTATCTTCAAACCTCGATAAAGATTATCAATATAACTGATTTTCCTGCGATGATGTTTGGGTTTCATTAGACATTCAAAGTAATTGGACCACATGAGCGGTTTACTTTGAGTGCTGGAGCCAGCAGAAGTACTGGTTTCTCCTCCTGAGTATATTTGTCGATGATAAGCTCCACTCGATTTACGCAGCTTAATCATGTCCACAATATGGTACTCAATTACATCTTGGGCTGCATATGCTGCTTCTGCAATACGAATCTCCAATGGATCGGCTTCTTTTGTGTTGGCAACAGGGGAATTATAGGTCTCAAGAAATTGTTGCAAGGAGGTAAGAGTTTGAGTGAGGGATTCAAGTTGTTGTTCGTCGATAGAAATCGGAGGGAAAGGATGATGCTTGATATCATCTAAGATATGCAAGAGCGAAGTCAGAGCTGCATAAGCAGCCATGGTCGATCTGTAACTGTATAGTTCAGGCTTGTTGAGAAGAAATGTTGGCCACAGTATAATTATGAAAAAGGTGTGTGGTTACTGCTGGCTACTGATCTTTCTCCCTTCTATATTACTGATCTTTCTCCCTTCTACATTATTGCCGACAACCAACACATGTACGTGGCCCCACAGTATAAAGTGATGTGAGAAGAAGACCATTGTTACAAAGAACGAATTAATTTGTTCAAGAATTTTTTAAGTCCATTTGTTCAATCAAATTGGATTTTATGGTAGTTAAGAATTACAAATTCAATGGAACAAGCAAACATTACAAACAGTATTTGCAAAGACAAACGCGGAAACAGAACCCAAAGAAAACAGAAGTTGGTGTCAATCCGCACATCCACAAGAACCACTTCCGACGTAGGTGGCCTCATCAGTCCATGAACAGAGAGAAGAGAGAGTACCTGGAAGCAAAGAGTGATTACATCTGCAAATCTTGAGAGAGGTTTGAGAGATAACATCTGCAGATCAATACTACATGAGTAATAAGTTATGACGAGCATATTTGCGATATTTTCTGTCTATATATATTTACCTAGAAATTGAAAAGTGAAACCAATGTACCATAAATTCATTGTAACAGCCTCATCACCTCAATGTTTTAGACTAAAAATAGTCAATCTCGACGAGAAATTTGGGGCTTGCAAGGCTCTGTAGACTGTAGTGCTTGGTTGTTGCTCGCTTGTATTTCATCTTGCTCCTCTTCTATCATCCAGGCAGACTCCACCACTGATAAATGAAATTATTATCCCTTAAAATTACTACTAGTGCCTACAATTACAGTAAAATAAACTTGCTAAATTAAAACAGAGAGTATAGTTTGATAATTGAAGAAACAAATAGAAAAACAGTAAAATAGTAATAAAATAAGAATATGGTTTTTATGTCATTTTCAAAATTTGAGCAAACTTAGGGATTTTTCTTAGCAATTTGCCCTTACATTACATAAGCATATGAGACATTAAAATTGCAATTAATCTACCACAATTTTTCCGTTTCAGGATGTGTTTTCAGTGCCGGAACAGGCACCTCAGCCACTGCCACAGAGTGGGCAATGACTGAGCTGATGAAAACCCTACCACACTCACCAAGGCACAAGAAGAAGTAAGCAGGGTTTTGTGACGACAAGGGATAATATGTAGACGAAGACATGTTTGAGGGATAATCTTTGTGGGATAATATGTAGACGACTTCGCTCATCACCAAACCGCAAAATCTTTGTGGGATAATCTCGCGATAACATTCGAGGGCAGGGCAGATCCATACCTCGTATACGACCTGGAAGACAAAGTACTCACGATTAAAAAAGGAAGAATGGGAAGATCACGTGCCTCATCATCTATGTTGATGACATGATAATAACAGAGGATGATGAAGAAGAGATAAGTGAGCTGCGGAAGAATCTGTTCAATGAGTTCGAGATGAAGGACTTGGGTCTTCTCAAATACTTCTTAGGTATAGAAGTGTTAAGATCCAAACGAGGGATCTTCATGAATCAAGGGAAGTATATACTCGATCTTCTCGCTGAAGCCGGGATGGTTGAATGCAAGCCTGCAGATACTCCGATAGTACAGAATCATGGACAGCAAATACGAGAAGGAGCTAAGCTTACAGACAGGGGGAGATATCAAAGGCTTGTTGGGAAACTTATTTATCTCTCCCACACAAGACCCGACATATCATATGTTGTGGGAGTAGTAAGCCAATTCATGCATTCACCACAGGAGGATCATTGGGAGGCAGCCCTCAGGATAGTTCGATACTTGAAGGGAACTACAGAACATGGACTATTGTTTGAGAAACATGGGCACCTAGAGATACATGGATTTACTGATGCTGATTGGGCCGGTAACCCAAATGACAGAAGATCAACGACGGGCTATTTTACCTTTGTAGGAGGTAATCTTGTCACGTGGAGAAGTAAAAAACAAAAGGTGATAGCGTTGTCGAGTGCTGAAGCAGAATTCAGGGGAATTAAAAGTGGTTTGACCGAGATACTGTGGCTGAAAAGGCTTATGACAGAGCTAAGTCTTCATTCGTCGCACCCTTGCAGGATGTTCTGCGACAATAAGGCATATCAGAAAATCCAGTCCAACATGATCGAACTAAGCACGTGGAAGTGGATCGACACTTTATAAAGGAGAAACTTGAGGCCAAAATTGTTGAACTTCCTTATGTCAAATCCGAATACCAGTTGGCAGATATCTTGACTAAGGCAGTGAACTCGAAGTCATTCAGAGAGGTACTTGACAAGTTAAGTATTGGGAATCCTATTACTTAACTTGAGGGGGAGTGTTGGAAGAATATTTCGTGTATCAAGGAGATAATACGCATGAATCAAGGAATTGATACATAATTGATGTACTACCAAAAATAGGATTAGGTTTACCTTTTGTGTAGATTATTCAACCTATAAAAGGGGATGTAATTCATTGTAAATTATACACCAGAAGTGAATACAAAAAAACCTATTCTTCGATCCTTTTATCACAATGGAACAAGCAAACATGTACAAACAGTATTTGCAAAGACGGAAACGCGGAAACAGAACCCAAAGAAAACAGAAGTTGGTGTCAATCCGCACATATCCAAGAACCACTTCCGACGTAGGTGGCCTCATCAGTCCATGAACAGAGAGAGAGAGTACCTGGAAGCACAGAGTGATTACATCTGCATATGCAAATCTTGAGAGAGATTTGAGAGATGACATCTGCAGATCAATACTACATGAGTAATAAGTTATGACGAGCATATTTGCGATATTTTCTGTCTATATATATTTACCTAGAAATTGAAAAGTGAAACAAATGTACCATAGATTTATTGTAATAGCCTAAAAATAAGTCAATCTCGACGAGAAATTTGGGGCTTGCAAGGCTCTGTAGTGCTTGGTTGTTGCTCGCTTGTATTTCATCTTGCTCCTCTGCTATCATCCAGGCAGACTCCACCACTGATAGAGCTCTATCTGCGATTATGTAATAAGCACAATAAATGAAATTATTATCCCTTAAATTACTACTAGTGCCTACAATTACAGTAAAATAAACTTGCTAAATTAAAACAGTAAAATAGTAATAAAATAAGAATATGGTTTTTATGTCAAGTTCAAAATTTGAGCAAAACTTATGGATTTTTCTTAGCAATTTGCCCTTACATTACATAGCATATGAGAGTTGAGACATCAAAATTGCAATTAATCTACCACCATTTTTCCATTTCAGGATGTGTTTTCAGTGCCAGAACAGGCACCTCAGCCACTGCCACAGAGTGGGCAATGACTGAGCTGATGAAAACCCTACCACACTCACCAAGGCACAAGAAGAAGTAAGCAGGGTTTTGTGACGACAAGGGATAATATGTAGATGAAGACATGTTTGAGGAGCTGAAGTACCTCAAACTGATCATCAAAGAGAAACTGAGATTCCATCCTCCAGCGCCGCTTTTAATCCCCAGAATCAAGTGTTGATGAATGATGAAGAACTCATATGCACAGCATAATTATGTAATATAATTACATAGTTGGAGATGAAATAAAACAGAATCATCCTACAACTTTAAATTGTGACCTGCCTAGCTCAGTAGTGATCCTACAACACGAAAGGATACGTCTTCTCAATGTAAATTCTATATTCCCTCTACTATCTCTTTTGCAGTACAATGTTTATCGAATGGAAAAGATGAGGTAAATTACATAGAAACGCAAATGCTGAAATGCTTTTGCTTGCTCTTACAATAGAATATAAGTATCAATAGAAAGAGTTTATGCTATTGAAGCAAGCTCAAACTTTATTAGTACACTACTCTTCCATGCTACATGAAAGACAAGTCTCTGTTAATTCCCACTTTAACTTCAAAGTTGGCATTTGCCAAGCTCTTCAGTGCTTCTTCTTCCTTCCAAACTAGAGCTCGAACATGAAGGTCTAGTTGGTCTCCATATAAATCCTCTTGTTCCTCTACTATCTTTTTAGCTGACACCACCGTTGATTCACTGCAACGATCCAATTCAATTGATCTTAGTGTTGGTATTTCTCCAATTTCTGACGGGATCTCCTTGAGTGTCCTTAAATAATCAAGACGAAGCTTCTGGAGAAGTGGGAAGTGAGAGTTGTCTGACACAATCCAATCTTCTAGACCGTCACAATTGCGCAATTGTAGAAACTTGAGGCTCCGGAATTGGCCTCCAATTGTTTCCCACTTGCATGTTTTGAAGAAACCTCCTTTCAACACAAATTTCTCAAGAAAGGGTAATGAACCGACTTTTTGCAATATGTCTTCCAACCCCAGAGCAGAAGAGGCAATAACAGACAACTTCTTGAGGGAGTGTGGGAACCTTGCCATTTGCCAACACTCATCACTTCCATATTTGGTGGAGCACCAAAAATTTTCCAATTTATTCAAGCACTGAAGATAGATGAGACCGTTGCTTCCCTCCATTTGTTCCATTTGATACCTTAGATGCAAATTCTTCACATCAGGAATTCTTTTGACGATCCCCTCATTCAAAATCAAATTCTTTGCTCCTTTGAGTGTTTGCAGATTCTTCATAACAACAATGTCGTTGTCGCCACCACTAGGGGAATCTGGTAGAATCAGTCCACGCAACCTAAACTCGAGATGTCGAAGTTGATGCAATTTCCAAATTTCAGTTGGTGCAATAAGATCTTCCCAACAATGAATGATCAATGTTTGTAGATTCCAAAGAAGATCAACTGAAGTAGGAAATGTGGACTTCTTATGAACGTTAACAGCAAGGTACCGTAAGTTCACCAATTCAAACACATTATCTAAGAAATAAGCACCACTCACGGTATCTTCATCATATGCTTTGAATGTCCTCAACAATCTAATATTGTGAGGCAGTCGAACTTCTCTATCCCTCTCTTCGTAGTTGTCATCATCATGTATTATGGAGCGGACATGTGACAGAGATCCCATCACTTCACTCATTAACCACCCTCCAATTTTAATTGGAAAAACAACCCGACGATCACTATTTATACTTAGAGGGTGATCTCTAATCACATGATACAACTTTTCCTTTTCAACTTCTTTCAAACACAAATCTCTCACCAAATCATGAATTTTACAATACTTAACATTTCCAATTGATCCCAACTTATCAACTAAAATGAGATTTCTATCAACCAACTCTTTCAAGTACTCTTGCGCAATTGTTTCCAAACATTTCGCACTCCTTGGTTTTAAAAATCCTTCAGAAACCCACAACTTCTTGAGCATTGACACACAGATACTACGATCTTCCTCAAAGATACCCATATACAAAAAACATGGCTTCAAATAGTTTGGTAGATAAATATAGCTCATTCTCAATATTTTCAAGCAAAATTCATCATTACTATTAATAACAATTGAATTACGATTATTCGACTCTCATTCTGATGATTAGGAAAGAAAAATTTGATCTTATTCCACACCTCTATACTCCACATATCATCTATTACTATGAGATACCTCCTTCCCGATAAATACTTGTACAATTTCTCTCCCAAATCATCCTCACTTACATCACTCAAATCTCCACTTGCTTGGAAAAGAATTTCCCTTAGTGTTCCTCTAACATTATAAGTTTGAGATATGGTAATCCAAGCACGAATATCAAAATACTCTTTAACAAGTGCATTCTCAAATAGATTTTTGGTAAGCGTGGTCTTACCAATTCCGCCCATCCCCGTGATGGGGATGATTTGGCAGTTCAGTTGGCCTCCAGTGAGCTTATCCAAAACTTCAAGAAACACTTGGTCAAAGCCCACCATAAAGTTTTCCTTCAAAGAATACGTCAACGAAACAACATGAGTCGAGGAGACCTCTCTCGGCAGCTGATCAACGGGCGCAGTCTCCAACCGCTGCAGATGAGCTTCTACTAAAGAGATCTTCATCGCCTCCTTCTTGACCAAGTCCATGTCCTTTATCACTTTCTTCAGAGCTTGATACAGATTATCAATGTAATTGATCTTTCTGCCATGAGTCATGGGTTTCATTAGCCATCCGAAGTAATTAGAGCACATAACCGGTTTCCTTTGATTGTTGGATTCTCCTCCAGAGTAGATTTGTTGATGATGAACTGCAGTGTGCTTAATCATATCTACAATATGGGACTCAATAACATCTTCAGCTGCATAAGCTGCTTCTGCAATATGCATCTCCAAGGGATTGGCTTCGTTGCTGTGGGCAAAAGGAGAATTGTAGCGTTCAAGAAATTCTTGCAAGAAGGTCACGGTTTGAGAGAGAGATTCAAGTTGTTGTTTGTCAATAGAAATTGGAGGGGAAGGATGATGTTCGATATCATCTATGAGATGCATAAGAGAAACCACAGCTGCATAAGCCGCCATGAATGCTCAGAAACAGAATAAAAGTACTAGTACTAGATAAAAGAAGAAGACTAATGTGATGTACATGTACTTAGAAGAGAAGTCAATTGCAACTTGTTGACATAGAGATTCTCAATATTAGGATGGCCCTGCATACAATTTTCCCAGCTGGCTTCCACAAAATAATTGGTTCTTTAGTTTCCACACAATTTTCTTTTTAGTGTCCTCATAACTCATTAGTCCTTGAACAGAGAAAGAGTGATCACATCTGCATACGCAAATCGTGATAGAAATTTGAGAGATGCCTGCAGAGCATAACTAGATAAGTAATGGAGTAACCCTTATCGAACCATAATCTATTAAGGTATGTGAGTGCAACTAAGTGAGTAACAAGCTAGTGAGATTAGAAAATTAAAATTGAAACCAGGGTACCATAAAATGCATCGTAAACAGCCTCATTGCCTCAATGTTTCGGACGGAGAATCGTCAATCTCAAGACGATGTTTGATAGTATCATCTAAGAAATGCAAGAACCAAGGGGAAGGATGATGCGTGATGTCATCTAAGACATGCAAGAGTGAAATCGGGGCTGCATAAGCTGCCATCACCGAGGCTTTGTTTGAGAAGAAATGAAGCTTAAACACTTAGTCCACAAATATAATTATGTAAAAAGGTGTGTGGCTAGAGTTCATATTATATCTATTCTACATTATTGCCGAGAACTATGACATGTATGTGCCCACAGTATAAAACATGCATAATATTCAGTGAAAAATATCTCACTAGTTTAAATATTTCCACTGTGATTACAATTTACTTTCCAGATAGTAATAAAATGCAAACGGCATTTTTTCTACAAATTCCAAACTATGATCTGGATCATTAGATTTCAAGATTTTAATGTCAACAGACTATTGATATTGTGTTATCATTTTCTATTGAAGTTATTTGTAATCTGTTGACATCAAATCTTGAATGCTAACATAGTTTACAATTTTGTGAACTTTCACACACATACATACATATATAGTAGTACAATTTTATAAGACGCAGATGAGCCCTTGGTGAAATGGAATTTAAGCCCTTCAAAGAAAGGAAATGGATTGTTAGGAATCAGCCATTGAACAATGTGGATAATTATGACAACACTAACAGCAAAGTCTGAACATTGATTAAAAATGGTGTGAGCTTGTTCTATATGAAAATTCCTAAACCTGTTTTTATAAATCACAGCCATTTGCAACAGTCTGAGTGGGGAATCACAAAATAAACAAACCAATAATTTATTATTTGAAACAAATTCAAGCAAATAAACAAGCCAACTGGTAGCAACAAAATGGACTCTATGGTAAGTAAGAGTTACAAATTCAATGGAACTAGCAAACATGCTCAAACAGTACTTGCAAAGAAAAACGCTCAAAACAGAACACACCGAAAATAGTTGATGTCAATCCGCGCATCCCACTTCCGACATAAGCGGCCTCATCAGTCCATGAACAGACAGACAGAGAGAGATTACATCTGCAGAGAATAACTAGATGAGTAATAACCACACTCACTATTAAAGAATATGCAAGTGACACTAATTAGTTGCTAGTGGCTATAAATTTGCAATATTTTCTGTCTATATAAGTTTACCTAGAAACTGAAAATGGAAACCAATGTACCATCAAATGCATTATTGTAACAGCCTCATTACCTCAATGTTTCAGACTAAAAATAGTCTATCTCAACTTAAAAGTTGGGGCCTGCGAGGCTCCACCTTAATGCTTGGTTGTTGCTGTTGTTGAAGAGCACAGCTCGAACTTGTATTTCATCTTGCTCCTCTGCTATTGCCTTGGCAGACTCTACCACTGATTTGCTGCAATATTCCAAGTGGATTGATTGCATCGTTGGTATTTCACCAATTTCACAAGGGATCTCCTTCAATTCCTTTATTGCGTAAAGACGAAGTTTCTCAAGGCATGGAATGTGAGAGCTATCTGTTATCCAGGATACCAAACGACACCATTTCAGTTCCAAGTATTTGAGGCTTGGGAACTGTTCTTCACTTGTTTCCCACACGCCATTTTCGAAACCAGCTCGTTCCAATTTAAGCTTCTGAAGAAGAGGTAATGCACCTATCTTTTCAAGATTCAGTCCAGTCAATACCCAACTGGAGGTGTGTGATCCCAAGCTCAACTTCTTAAGACAGCGTGGAAAAATGGTATCCAAGCTCCAATTAGGTTCATAACACCGACAGGACTCTAGTTTAACCATATACATAAGATTTCCAAGTGCAAAATTAGTTCCTGTCAATTTCTTTATATAGGGGATATACTTAACAGGAAAATTCAGAGCAACTCCTTTGAGCGTTTGTAGATTGTTCATGACGACCCAGGGAAAAGCAGGAGGATGTTTCATAAATATATCTCCTTTATGGAACTCAATATGCTTAAGTTGAGTCATCCCCGAAATATATGATGCATCAACCATTGTAGAATGAAAAATAATAAGTGTTTGTAGATTCCAGAGAAAAGTGATTGAAGAGGGGATTTCAGACACCCTCTGAACTCCAACAGCGAGATACCGTGAGTTCACAAACTGGAACAAATCATCAAACAAATAATTGTGGCTTCCACTTCTATCTGTATCAAAAGCTTTCAATGTCCTCAATAGTCTAGACTCAGGCATCGGAACAACTTCATCACAATGACATAAAAGCGTACGAGCAAGCGGCATAGATTGTAAGGCATCACGAACCTCGTCCTTTGAAGTGCCTCGAGGAATAACAACACAACGTTGCCTATTTAAGGCCTGAGACTCATGTTTCCCTGTCACATAATAAAAGCCCTGTTTCCCAGCTTCTCTGCAACAAAGGTCTCTCAATAGATCATGAACTTTGCAACGCTTTATGTTTCCAGTCGACCCCAACTCATGAACTAGAATGAGATTTCTATCAACTAACTCATTTAAGTACTCTTTTGCGCTTGTTTCCAAGCTTTTCCCACTTTGTGGTCTTAGAAACCCTTCAGAATCCCACAACTTGACGAGTGTTGAGACACGAACTGCACGGTCTTCATCAAACACTCCCATGTATATAAAACATGGCTTCAAATACACTGGCAAATGACTGTAGCTTAGTTTCAGAATTTTCAAGCAAAAATCTTCATCAGCCGAATTCACTACCGAACTTGAGTTTGTCCTTATCGATTCCCAACATTCTTTAGTGTGTTCCATTTTTTTCAAAAGGCCTCCCACCACAACAATTGCTAAAGGAAGTCCTCTACAATTCTCTACAATTTTCTTCCCAATGTCCTCCAATTCAAGTGGACAACTCTCCTCCCCAAACACGGAGTTGGAGAATAGATCCCAGCTACTAACCTCATCTAATAACTTCAATCGAAGGCAATAATTTTTGTTCAATTGAGAACTCAACTGTGATTGCCTAGTCGTCACCACTATGCGACTACCATTCCAATTATCAGGAAAGAAATTTTGCATCTTATCCCATGCATCGACACTCCACATATCATCCATAACAATTATAAACCTCCTGTTGAATAAATATTTGTGGAGTGCTAATCCTACTTCATTTTCACTCATTCCACTCATTTCTTCCTTGCTTTTTTTGTTGGCTTGAGAAAGCAGCTCACAAAGAATTTCTCTTGTGTCAAAAGATTGAGAAATTGTAACCCATGCACGAATATCAAAATGCTCCTTAATATAAGGATGTGCATAAACATGTTTAGCGAGGGTGGTCTTACCAATCCCTCCCATCCCTACAATAGGGATTACTTGGAGTCGGCGATCATCTACTCCGTTGGTGAGCTTGTCCATGATTTCACGTGATGCATCACCAAAACCCACCATGATGGAAGATCTTGATGACCCACCAGATGTTGAAACACTTCTCTGGAGCTGAGCTTTGGACACAGATATCTTCATCGCCTCCTTCTTGACCAAATCCATGTCTTTTATAACTTTCTTCAAACATAGATTATCTATGTAACTGATTTTCCTGCCATGATATATGGGTTTCATTAGAAATCCAAAGTAATTGAACCACATCAGCGGTTTACTTTGCATACTGCTGGTTTCTCCTCCCGAGTGTATTTGTCCATGATAAGCTCCGCTGGATTTACGCAGCTTGATCATGTCCATAATATGGGACTCGATCACATCTTGGGCTGCATAAGCTGCTTCTGCAATACGAATCTCCAACGGATCAGCTTCGTTTGTGTTGGCAAAAGGGGAATTATAGGTTTCAAGAAATTCTTGCAAGGAGGTAACAGTTTGAGTGATGGATTCAAATTGTTGTTGGTGGATAGAAATCGGAGGGGAAGGATGATGCTTGATATCATCTAAGATATGTAAGAGCGAAGTCAGAGCTGCATAAGCTGCCATCAATCTCTAACAGAAAGTTAGAAAGAAAAAAGTGCAGCAAACATAGAGTATGAATGAGTTTGAATGAAAATGATGCATTAGTTTCCTATATCAATTCAAAGATTAGCTGATTAGCTAGTTTGATAGTAGTATAATATGCAACTTGATGACACAAACGCGTTACAGGTGACATGTCAAGCTGCTTGATGATAAAATATAGCCACTTTGGATTAACAATAAGTTGATGGGCGTGAGCTGAGACATGGTGCCTAAATCCATAATTTAATTAATAAATAATGATAAAATACAACTTTAAATTCCCACTTGATTAAAACTAATACTCTCTCCATCTCTGAAAATTTGTCACCTATTTCCTTTTTCGTCCGTCCCTAAAAATTTGTCACCTTTCACTTTTACCATTTTTGGTAGTGGACCTCATATTCCACAAACTCATTCCTACTCACATTTTATTATAAAACTAATAGATAAAAGTAGGACCCACTTGCCACTAACTTTTTCAACCCACTTTCTATTACATTTCTTAAAACCCGTGCCAGGTCAAATGGTGACAAATTATAAGGACGGATGGGGTACTATATAAAAATAGGACTCACGTGCTATCAATTTTTTTAACCCACTTTCTATTACATTTCTTAAAATCCGTGCTGAGTCAAATAGTTATAAATTATAAGGGATGGAGTACTAATTTCAAAATAAAGGATCTCCTCTCTCACCTATGCTTTATTCTTTACTTCAAAGTCATCAAAGAGACATTGAGATTGCACCCTCCGCTTCCGCTTTTAATCCCGAGAATGAACGTCAAAAGATGTGAAATTGATGGATACGAAATCCCAGCAAAAACCAGAGTGGTAGTGAATGCGTGGGCATTAGGAAGAGACCCCAAGTACTGGAACGATGCGGAGAAGTTTATACCAGAAAGATTTGAGGAGAGCTCATTTGATTTCAAAGGGAACAATCTGGAATACGTACCTTTTGTTGCAGGAAGGAGAATATGCCCCGGCATGTCATTCGGATTGGCAAACGTAGAGCTTCCGCTTGCTATGCTTCTGTATCATTTTGATTGGAAATTGCCAAACAGGATGAAACATGAAGATTTGGATATGACAGAGTCCTTTGGCGGCACTGTAAGAAGGAAACACCCTTTGCATTTGGTTCCCATTGTTAAACGACCTTTGCCTGCAAGTGCCTGACTGATCATTTATAAATGGCTTCTGTATTCTCGTGTTATTGGAGTGATGGTGTGTAATTTAGAGCACTATCTGTGTTTATGTCATAAGCACCATAAATGAAATTAATTACTACTCGTGCAAGAATACAGTTTCTATTATAGTATGTATGGGTTGATTCCTTATGGAGGTGGATTGTCTTTAGCCTCTTCAGAAGATTGTGATTGAACTTGTCACCCAAATTTGGACAGTCTATATACAGCATGCTTGAAGTTCATTGCTTCAAGACATCAATAAATAACAGAGGGGAAACAAATTGCATTTGCCACGAATTCATAAAGAGAAAAGGACCATTGCATAATAACAGTGTGTTGTTGAGGCGATACAAGTGTTGGGTGGGCCACTGTTAGTCCACCTGGCTTGATTGAATCTTACTATATCTTAGTCTGAATAGGTTAAAATAAGAGGGATTCTATTGTACTAAGTTCTCAGGACTCATAGGGGGTGTTCGGTCTGTAAGATTGTATCCGTGATTAAATTTATTGTGTGTTTGGTTTATGAGATTCAACCTCACAACTCAATACTAGATGGATAATCAGAGGATAATTAGTTATAGTTAACCCCCTATGACTAAAATAATCTCACAACTCAATCCTAGATTGTATCTCTATATTATTTTATCTTGCAAACCGAACACCATCTTAATCTATTGAATAATTAATTCAGTTTATAGTGGATTCGTACCTACTTCAAATATTTCCATTGTGTTCACAATTTACTTTCCATGATGTCAATTATTCTTATAGTAATTATTTCAACATTACTCTGACTTGGGAGTAAGAACTTTCACACACACACATACATAAGCCCTTCGTGAAATGGAATTTAAGCCCTTCAAAAAAAGGAAATGGGATTTTAGGAATCAGTCATTAAACAGTGTGGATAATTATGACAACACTATCTGTAAGGCCTGAACCAATACAAAAACAAAAGTCTGAACATTGATTAAAAATGGTGAGAGCTTGTTCTATATGAAAATCCCTAAACCTGTGTTTAATAAAGTTCTAATACTAGTAATTCAATTACGCTAGCTACTGTTAATAATCCCGCAGGTACTGAAACCATTAAAAGAACACTGTACGAAACATAGACTACGCTTTCCTTTCAAATGTTGCAGCAAAAATAGAAAAACTTGGGCTCAGAATAAATCACAGCCATTTGCAACAGCCTGAGTGGGGAATTGTTCAATGAGTGGGGAATTGTTCAATTGAGAACTCAACTTTGATTGCCTAGTCGTCACCACTATGCGACTACCATTCCAATTATCAGGAAAGAAATTTTGCATCTTATCCCATGCATCAACACTCCACATATCATCAATAACAATTAAAAACCTTCTATTGAATAAATATTTGTGGAGTGCTAATCCTACTTCATTTTCACTCATTCCACTCATTTCTTCCTTGCTTTTTTTGTTGGCTTGAGAAAGCAGCTCACAAAGAATTTCTCTTGTGTCAAAATTTTGAGAAATTGTAACCCATGCACGAATATCAAAATGCTCCTTAATACAAGGAAGTGCATAAGCATGTTTAGCAAGAGTGGTCTTACCAATCCCTCCCATCCCTACAATAGGGATGACTTGGAGTTGGCGATCGTCTACTCCGTTGGTGAGCTTGTCCATGATTTCACGTGATGCGTCACCAAACCCCACCATGATGGAAGATCTCGACGAACCACCAGATGCTGAGACACTTCTGTGGAGCTGAGCTTTGGACACAGATATCTTCATCGTCTCCTTCTTGTTGGTGGATAGAAATGGGAGGGGAAGGATGATGCTTGATATCATCTAAGATATGCAAGAGCGAAGTCAGAGCTGCATAAGCAGCCATGGTCGATCTGTAACTGGTATAGTTCAGGCTTGTTGAGAAGAAATGTTGTCCACCGTATAATTATGAAAAAGGTGTGTGGTTACTTATTGCCCTTTCTTCCTTCTGCATTATTGCCAACAACAAAGGACATGCACGTGGCTCCACAGTATAAAGTGTTACTCCATTGACCATATATATGATGTGAAAAGAAGACCATTGTTACAAAGAACGAATTAATTTGTTCAAGAACTTTTTAAGTCCATTTGGTGGACCCCTATTAGTCCACTTGGCTAGATTGAATCTAATATCTGTAGGTTATTAAGTACTCCCTCCGTCCCAGATTTGTAGTAACATTTTGCCATAAAAGTCCGTCCCACATTTGGAGTAACATTTAGAATTTACCATATTTGCACATAAAATTTTACCCCATTATTCACTTAAATTACACCCAAATGCCATTATCTATATTAAAATAAATCAAAACAAAAATAAAAAACCATAAAGTCAAAGAGGGACCCACCTTTAACCAACTCACTTCATTTATTACACACTACATCATCCCACTCCACTATCTCATTTCATTTATTACACACTCCACCTCTCACTTCATTAATTACACACTTCACCAATTCCTTAAAACCCATGCCATAACTAAATGTTACTACAAATGTGGGACGGGGGGAGTATATGAGTATATCTATCGCAACTAAGATTGAGAGGAATTCTTAATTTATTGTGTTCACGAATCACTTTCGGTCAGAAGCGTTCACACACACACATATAGTTTAATAAGAGCATCCGCAATGGGACGGACGATACGACGGACGATGCATCGTCCGCCATTGTAGCATCGCGGACGATGGGTAACCCATCGTCCGCGCCCGATACATTGTCCGCGGACGATGCGCGGACGATACCCATCGTCCGCCACTGTGGACGAGGCGGACGATGCGACGCGGTTTAGTTTTTTTTTTTTAATTTGATTAAATTTTCAAAACCTATATATATCAAATTCATTTCATTTTTCACACTTCATTTTTCTCACTTCACTCTCATCAAATTCACTACATTTTCAAGCAAAATGGATTCCGAATATTATCTTAATAGTCCGATTTTCGGTGGTGCACGATGGCCGGGTATAGAACCCGACGAATACCGGCCATTCAACACCAACGCCGAGTACGATCCCGACTTTTCCACCGACTCATACGGGCTGTCCGATATGGAGCCGTCTCCACACCGCCCCTCCGTCGCCGCCGCTTCCGGGTCCGCCACCAAGAAGAAGCGGACAAAGGCACGAGCCCAGAAGTTGCCTACAACGGAGGTGTGTGAAGAGTTCGCCTCGGGCAGGACGAACTACTCCGAATCCATCGTCTTGACGAGATGTTGGATTGATGTTTCGGAAGATGCGGTGTACGCCAACAACCAGAGGGTGACTGCGTATTGGGAGTGCATCGCCGAGAAATACAACGCGGCCAAGCCGGCGAACGCGTACAAGCGCTACAGGGAGCAACTCCGCAAGCACTGGGATCAAATAAAGAAGCAGGTAAATTTGTTTGCGGCGGAGTACGAGAAGTGCGAGAGGGAGCAGGCCAGTGGCGAACACTTGGCTGCTGAGGCTTCCACCGGACTCGATCAACACGTGGAAGGATTTTAAACTGGAATTTTTGGATTACTTTTTTCCATCTAACAAGACGAATGCCTTGAAGAAGGAGATTCAGGAGTGCAAACAAGAATACGATGAGTCTCTAAGTTCTTATTGGTCCCGCTTCAAGGGGCTGCTGGATGCTTGTCCAAACCACAGGATGATAGAAGCGGAGACTTACTATTTGTTCTATGAAGGTGCAAACCCTGAGTCAAAGGACTTGATGAACTCCTCGAGCGGGGGAAATTTTACTAAGAACAAAGCAAGTGAAGCCAGGGAAACGCTGGGGAGATTGATTGAGGCAAAGAAGGCCTATGATAACCCGCGAAGCATATTGAGGAGAGGATCAGCTAATGCAGTGATGGATCAAGAAGACAAGAAGGTGGAAGATAGGATCGATAAACTGGAAAAGGCCTTGCTAAGTGCGATCGAGAAATGCAATCCGCATGCTCCAGTGGAAAATGAGAAATCACCTGGTCAAGAGGAAAGGCAACTGCAACCATACTACAGATCAGCCCTGCGAAGGGGAGTGCCAAGCTCAAGCAAATTTGATGGGAAGTTGGAATCCCGATGGAAGTTGGAATCAAGGAAGACAGAGGGACGCTCCATGGAGGACTCACCC
>NW_025951661.1:0-29136 GCF_023119035.1 Salvia hispanica
TTTTACTATACGAAAATAGTTACCAAAAAATATCATGAGTACATGTTTAACTTTTTTTTTTATTTCACTCTAAATTAGTAATTATATGATCATTTCTTAATTTAATGAAATTTATTATGCTAAATCTCAACAGTTTCATTATTGTTAATTTTAGTATCTTATGTGTCTTACGTTTCGCTTGATTTCTTCATTAATATAATAAATTTTCATGAATAATATATTACACGTGAAACTGAATTTGCGTTCGCAAATTACCTTTATAGTATATTTTTTCCGATAATCTTTATGATAATACAAGTCTATAATATGAATTATCCTAACGACACAATTTAAAAAAATACTATGGTAACTAATTAAATACTCCTATAAATAGAGCTAATTAAATACTATGGTAACTAATTAAATAGAAAATTGAGTTGGGGTGAAGACTTGATGTTGTATGAAATTGTAAAGCTTTTATCGTGTCAAGTTAATCAATTTAAGAAGCAGGTAAGAGTCCCTTTTTTTTTTTTTAATTCTTTCTCCATATTTAGAAGAAATGATGGAAAGTGGGTTAATGTGGTCTCTAAAATAATCACACAAAATAATGTAGATATATATAACATTGTTGTAGGAGCATATTCTTAATTCTTTCACCCCTAACCCTAATTGGAGGAAGAGAACCTCCTCCTTCACTCCTCCGCCTCTCTCGGTTTCGTGCCGCTGCCGCCGCTGCATAAATCAATTCAAGGAGTATCATGGTTAATCAAAAATCAATTTTGTTGGTCACCATTTTGTTGAATGTCGTAGGTTAGCATTCTCTTCTCTAACATCAAAATTATATTCAAATCTTTTTGTTTTCCGTTTATAACTTATCTATATAACTTGGTTTATTATTCTTTTTTAATTTTATAAATAAACGCAGTAAGCACATCAGCAAGGTCTTGTCAATCCGATAAACGTTGCGAATCTCTAGCTCCTAGTTTGCAAGAAGATGTGAAGATTGATTGTAAATCCAACAACTACTCTTTTAATATTACTTAATCTGTATGTTTATTATTTAAATTTAATAATTTTTCGTGTGTTATTCAGTTACGGTATGTGAAAAGGATGAAGACTGCCCAGTGTGCGTAAAAGGTAGAAGAATATGCACCCAGGGCTTCTGCGGTTGTGCTTAACCATTAGACAAAAATTCCTTGTAAATGAGGGCAATTATACTGATTTTGGTTTAATATTGTCTCCAAATTCATAAATTTTCGAGCCGTTATATTTTTTTGTTGAAGTATAATATATTAACATTGATTATGTCGTGAATTTTTTATGATTTTAATTACCAAGCATTCATTTATTTAGACGAAACTCAGATTCATTGTTGGGTATATATTTACACCAAAAGTAAGTTTACTCTAATTATTTACTCTAAATTCAAATTTAAAAAAAAATCCATATTCACTTAATTTTTATACCTGTTCGGATGTATCTACGTACTTATTTGAATTATACATTAATCTGACAAAGCTTATCAATAATTTAAATTAAATTGCAGTCCTTGTTATTTTAAACTATGAATTTTTTTTGAAACGTATTCATAGAAGTCAATTAACGATATGTGAATATTCGTAGTAGTTAGTTTGTAAGTAATAAACGCTTACTACTGTAAAATAATACTCCCTTCGTCTAAGAGTGGGAATTCGAGTACCCTTGGATACCTGACCCAAGAAAACCGGGTACCTGAACCCAAAAATAGTTTAAAGTGCACACTCAATACCCGGCCCCATATGTTTTTACTATATAGGAGTATTAATTAATGTGAAAGCCATATTCAATCTTTTTCACTATGGAAAATGGAGGATGATGAGGTGTCTGTGTAGTTACGGTAATTACGTGCAATATCACGTCTTCAACCCCACTCAATTTTCTATCCATTCTCATGCCTTCGATACAAACGTTTAAATATATCAGTCACAAAAATTTAAATTTAAAATAAAATCAAACGACAACTTATTAGAGTATTGGATTGGGCTCTGCTATCAGAAGGGCCCAATGTTTAATCTAAGGCCCATTGTAAAGAGATGCTTCTCTAGAATCACTTAAGCTAATTTCGCGTGTTATTTTAATACAAGAAAATAATTATATAGAAAAAATTTGTACTACATGTTAAATTTGTTTTAAACGTTCTGGCTTGACCGGTTGTCCCAAAACTCAGTGGATTATGATAGGAATTGAAATAGGTCACATGGACAAATATTTGCCCCCAACTACATTATTCAAGAGTAGGGATGTCAATGTAGCCCGCAATCTGTGGGCCGGCTCGAAGAGCCCACCAAATTTACAGGGTTAGGACTGAAAATTTCTAGCCCGATAAAATTACAGCCCTATTAGCCTGCACCCGATTAACCCGCAACCCGTTAGGGCCAGACCCGAAAACCCGATGGGCTGGCCCGAAAACCCGATAAAATTTCTATTGTTCTATTTGTTTGACTCTAATTCGACACTTCATTGGTTATTTTATAATATAGATTACTAAAAAAATAACTTTTATTTTTATATATTAAATATATAAATTATATGTTAAATTTTTACTAACATAATAATAGATATATAAATTAGAAACTTCAAATTCACTAAAAAAATATATTTAAATTTCTAAAATATGCTTTAAAATTTCTTGATGTTTATGTTTTATTTTACATAAATCTCAAATACTAGTATTTGATCATGTTTATGTTTGAGTTTAAACATATATCTCAAATTTATCATAATTAAATATTTTACATTCTATAAATATAACTAATTTTCACTATTATGTATTGGATTGAATGCACGTTAATTTTATCGGTAGTAACCCGATTAGCCCGCTGGGCTAGCCCGAAACCCAAGTTTTTAGGGTTAGGGTTGAACTTTTATAGCCCGAAAAAATCACAGCCCGATTATCCCGCACCCAATTGACCCGCAACCTGAATAGGGTTGGCCCGAAACCCGGTGGACTGGCCCGATTGACGTCCCTATTCAATAAATTATATCCGTTTTCTACACACTTTTAATTTATTTTTCAATTTTCCCCCCCTAAATTCACTTTTTAATTATGTATTTTTATTTTTTAGAATTTTAATTATGTATTTTTTATTTTTTAGGATTTAATTATGTAATTTTTATATTTTAATATATTTTTATATTGTAGAAATGTTTTTAATAATTGAAGTATTTAAATTAAATAATAGAATAGTGAGACCCTTGAGCTTGTCCTTGCGGAAGAGCACAGATGTGGGTGTTGTGCTCTTGTCTAAGGACAGGGAGTAAAAGTGGGTCCGAGCCCACCTCCGTGCTCTTAAATAAGAGCACGGATGGGGATGCTCATGCTCTAATAGTCCTTCCATATACTTTTTCACGAAAAATAGTGTCATTTTCATTTTTTATCTACTTTTCTTTCTTTTTCATTTTTTTATGAATAGAGGAATATTATTTTTATAATAAAATTTCATTCAAATACTATGTCACCCTAAACAAATTAAATGAACGTGCATGGAAATTTTCAGTTATTATTATTCTTAGTACAATTGTCGCTTTGATCCAACGCAGTCTTCGTGTAACTAATAGACGACCCCAAAGTCTTCATCTCTATCAATATAGTAAACCGACCAATGAATCACCCTTCACACTACTTTCAACCAGTTGGAATCCACACAAAAATAAAATTAATATATTGATTGTGGATTTACTTTTCAAACGAGTAAAATAAGATCTTGAGTTTCTAGCATCAAGACAAAAACAAATTCTTGATTCTCCAATTTTAACCTAAAATTACAAAAGTAGAACTCTTAAATATAAAATTTTAAAATTGTTGGCCCCCTAACCACCATGTTTCTTCAACTTGCACATATTATATACTCCCTCTGTCCCATTAGGAATGAAACGTTTGCTTTTTCACACATATTTTGAAAAAATAATAATAAATAGTTAAAGTGGAGAAAAAATAAAGTAAAAAAGAGAATAATATAAAGGGAACTCTCCTCTACATTATTATCTCTCTTACTTTATTTTTTCACCACTTTAGTTATTTATTATAATTTTTCCAAAACAAGTGCGCAAAAGTAAACGTTGCATTTTTAATGGGACGGAGGGAGTATATAACTTCAGCTTGCATATATAAACATTAGATTTTGTACAAATCCAAAAAAATGGTTCAAACAAGAATTGAAAGTATGGCTCTTTTATTATTGATGGTTCTTCTAATTTCCTCACAAGTTGCAGATGCTCGAGTTTCATGTAAGCACTTTCTTTCTTTCTTTCGAAATTTCTCAGCTCATTCAAACATGTGATGTGTTTGTGTCTTTTTGAGTACTTGATTATTCATTAATGAGATATGATTTTAGATAAAGAAGGTGAGAAGATGATGAGAAGTTATGCACGTTTTCGGTGCCCCCATGGATGTTGTAATATTGGTGCTGTTGCGGATGCTGATTCCAGTGCTCCTCGTACAGCCATAGCAGCCGGGCCTCCCCCATATTGTCGCTGCTGCCTGTAACCCAATAATAGCCCTAGATGAGTTATCATCTCTACCAAACATTACTCTGGTATATTAGCTTGATGTATTTTTATGTAAAATTAAGGTGTTAAAATAAATAAATACTAGTACTCAAACTGTTCAATTTACTTTGAAATTAATGAGCTGTTGCCTGATTTTGATATGGCTTACCTGTAAATTGAATGAGTTGGACTAATTAACCGATATTTTTCTTGTTAAACATCTTTTACTTTGATTATGGAGTACATTTATTGATTACTTAAAATTTAAATAATCAAAAGGCACAAAATTTGGGCCTTAAATATCATCCTCGTTTAAGTTGTAGCCCATTTATGTATGGGCCTCAAATAAGAATTCTTAATAGCTTATGAGAATGGAAAATTCCATTGTCATCCATTCAAATTCAAGAATGAAAAGTTACATCTTCTTTCCAAATGAATAGTGTTTAAGTGAAAAGGCAAACATTTCATGATAGTAGTCGCTTTTAATAAAAAAGCAATAGGGTGGTGGGATGGGTTGCCTATTTTGGTGCCCAAATGGATGTTGTGGTGTTGTTGGTGCAGCAGTATTAGTCAGACGGCCCTCGGCCTTGATCCCCGGCACTCCTTCACATCGCCGATGCTTCCCGTTAGCCCAACACTCAAAATCCAACCAACCCACTGCCTGAATAAAAAATAGCCCGAGATGAAGTTAAATGTTTTAATTTGAGATAACATGATTGTATAATTTTTAGTGTAAGAAATAAATTGTAAAGAAAAATTATACTACTACTTAGTACTACAAGAAGTTAAATTTTTTCTAAAAAACATTCTGATGATTCTGGCTTGACGGCTAGCCCAAAACTAACTGGATTATGATTAGAATTGAAATATTTCACCTGAAATCATAGTAGATTGCAACTAACCTGAAACTAGATGAGTTGACAATAAAATGTTCCATATTTATATATTTCGACGGTCCATAATAAATACTGTAATTTTACTTTTACTATTTTTAATAAATGAACCTCACATTCCACTAATTTAATAGGGACCAGAGGCGGAGGAGTGTACATCTTTAGACTTTAATCGCGTTATTTCGCTCGAAGAGCATTCGCAAATCGCTAGACGGCAATAGTGGACAAAATTTTGCCCCCAACTACATTAATCTAGAGCCATGCATTTATTGTTTATTTAATTTTTCAACCACAAAAGAGACCAATATTTTGTTTTTTCCTATCATTATGCTCTGAATGAAATCATACATTGGAAGAAGCAAATACATCCGAACGGAGTCGAGCTAAAGATATTCGGGCCGGATTGTGGGGGCCGCCAAGGCGACATAATCGCCTTTTGCTACAATTATTATTGGTGTTATTTGATTTGTTGCCTAATTTACAGTGTTCTATGATTTGATATTTATTGTTTGATTTCTTCTCTATTTTACTAATTAATGATTTGTGGTTATTTTATTGTCAACACCTCTATATATAGAGAATTAGGGATGATTATGTAATGGTTTATAATATCAAAGAAAAATGATTCAATTCTCATCTAACGCCGCTGACATTTCCTTTCCCTCTTTGCCATTGTCGTTTCGACAACTCTATCCCCCTATGCCTCAAATTTCGAGTTTGAAAGCACTTAAGAGTTTCCAAAATGAACAAGGATAAGGAAAGCTTCAAATGCTTTCAAACTCCAGAACGTTAGTGTATTAGCAACTATAATTGTCCTTCCATATATTCTCTCATAAAAACTATACTTTTTCATTTTTATTTGTTTATCAAAATTAATCCCATTTTTATTAATAAAAAGTTCTATCATCACTTTCTTTCTTCCTCTCTTTCTACTCTACCTATTTTTCTTTCTTTTCTTTCATACTACTTTTTTAATTTTGTATTACAATCAATGTCGAGTATTAGTAAATTTTCTGACAAATACTATGTCCCCTTAGACAAATGAACGTGCATGGAAATTTTCATTTATTTTATTCTTAGTACAATTGTCTCTTTAATAGACAACCCCAAGTCTTCATCTTTATTAATATAGTAAACCTTCCAATGAATCACCCTTCACACTACTTTCAACCCGTGGGAATCTACGCAAGAATAAAATTGATATATTAATTGTGGATTTACTTTTCAAACGAGTAAAATAAGATCTTGAGTTCTTAACAACAAGACAAATTAAAAACAAATCCTTGATTCTCAAATTTTAGCATAAAATTACTATAGTAGGTACAACTCTTACAAAATTTCAAAATTGTTGGCCCCCTAACCACCATGCTTCTTCAACTTGCTTATATAAGCATGGTTGCTCCTAATAACTTCAGCTTGCATATATAAACATTAATTAGGTTTTCTATAAATCTAGGAAAATGGTTAACAAAAGAGTTGAAATTATGGCTCTTTTATTATTGATGGCTCTTCTAATTTCCTCACAAGTTGCGGAAGCTCGACACCTCAATCGAGTTTCATGTAAGCACTTCTTTCTTTTGAAATTTCTCATCTCATTCAAACATATGTTGTGTGTGTGTCTTCTTTATTCATTATATATATATGATTTCAGATGAAGAAGGTGAGAAGATGATGAGAAGTTATGCACGTTTTGAGTGCCCCCATGGGTGTTGTAATATTGTTGGTGCTGTTGCGGATGCTACTACTGGTGCTGGTGATGGTGCTCGTGCTCCTAGTGCAGCCGTAGCAGCCGGGCCTCCCCCACCCCCTCCCCGTCCCCCGTATTGTCGCTGCTGCCTGTAGCCCAACAATAGCCTTGGCTAGTATACTTGTTTTTTATATGTAGAATAAAATTAAGGTTCATGTATGCATGATTGTATTCTAACCGTTTCCAATTTGTTTTGGAAATTAATGAGCTGTTGTACAAATAGCCCGATATTGATATTTTCGATGCATTATTCTCTCTCTTACTTTACTAATTTCTCCACTTTAACTATTTATTGTTATTTTTATAAAAGAAGTGCAGACTAATCAACGCTACTCCTAATGACCGACGGATGGAGTACTATTTAATGTACAAATAGCCCGATATTGATATTTTCGATGCATTATTCTCTCTCTTACTTTACTAATTTCTCCACTTTAACTATTTATTGTTATTTTTATAAAAGAAGTGCAGACTAATCAACGCTACTCCTAATGACCGACGGATGGAGTACTATTTAATTTATAACCACCCTTGGGCCTTGGCCTAGGTAAACAGACGCAGTCTTCATTGAAAATAGACTACACCAAAGTCTTCGTCTTTATTCAACCCCAAGAAATAACAGTAATAAAAATATATTTACTAGTCAAACAAGGAAAAGTAGATCGATTTAGCATCAAGATAAAAAGTCAAGACATGTGTTAGACATATTGGGAAATCTAAACAATAAAAATAAGTGTAACATATTATAAATATTACTAATATAAAAGAAAGCGCGTTAAAATATACTCCCTCCGTCCCACATAATTTTACACAGTTTGACTTGACACGAGTTTTAAAAAATGTAATAGAAAGTGAGTTGAAAAAGTTGGTGGGATGTGGGTCCTACTTTTAAAGTATTGGTTTTATAATAAAATGTGAGTAGGAATGGGTTAGTGGAATATGAGGTCCACTACCAAAAATGGTAAAAGTGAAATGGGTAAAATTATGTGGGACGAACTAAAATGGTTACATGGGTAAAATTATGTGGGATGGAGGGAGTAGTACATAGAGAAATAGTATAACAAAATAACCTTGCATTATTCTAAAAAAGCTTCTTTTTTTTGTATGTAGTTTATAGGAGTATAAATAAGGGTGCGTTAAAATGACAACACCTCTTAAAGTGACATTGTGACACTACGTAGCCTGCAATATTATAAACGCTACACTGCAATCTATAGATTGCAGTCTAGCGTATTGGATATTGCAGACAGACAAAAATTGCAGTCTAACGTATTGGATATTGCAGACCGAGAAGATTTACCCTTGAGCGTTTTCTATGATTGCCACATGGCAGCTGATTAATCGTCCACATGTACAAATGATTGGCTAGGAATGATGGTATGATGTCACTTTTGGAGGTGTTGTCATTATAACACAAACCGTATAAATAAACATGGTTCTAAGTTAATTTGATTCATAGGTTTACTAGAAATTCATAATTCGATTTTTTGGTATAAATGATATTCCTATTTTATACTCCATCCATCCCACAAGAATATGCACTCTTTCCTTTTTAGCCCGTCTCACAAGAATATGCACTTTCTAATTTTGCAAACTCTTTTCTCTCTAATAAGGTGAGACTCATTTCCCATTAACAATACTTTAATTACTTTTTCTCTCTACCTCTCTCTTACTTTATCAATTTTGTATTAAAACCAGTGACGACCCAAAGTGCATATTCTTTGAAGACGGATGGAGTATAAAAATAGATAATACAAATATATAAGTACAATAATTTACTAAACCATGACCATTAGAAATTATAGTTACTAAAGATAGACATGTAAAAAATAAATTATAAAAGTACACATTTCATATAGATATAAATGTCCTCTTTGAAAAATCATAGCAAATCTCCACCAATTTGATTTTTGCAACGTTCATTGCATGAAGAATTTGTCTATAAATATAGAGTGAATGAACACATTCTCATACAAAATCAAACATATATGCTCATTAAATTTCCTTAGTAGAAAATGGTTTCCAAAAGAAATGTATCCATAGCACTATTGTTAGTTATCGTGTTTCTCATTTCCTCAGAGGTTGCAGATGCTAGAGAACTGGCTGAGGCTTCGACCCATAGATTGGCATGTAAGCACGTTTATAACACCCCTTATTCGATTATCGAAAAAGTTAAATAGTGTTACATTTTTGTTCCTTTCAGGCAGTTTAATTTAAGAATAGTATTAACTGTTAATTAATTTATTATATTGGTTTTATAATAATCAGCAAAGGAACTTGAAGAGAGAGATGACGATGGATATGTCTGTTGTCGTTAACCATATCAAAAGTACTCAAGCCTCCAACCAAATTCAAATATGGACTTTTTTTTTTTTCTTTTCTTTGACAATTTCTTCATTATTAATAAAATGATACGGTAAAAAGATTATATTATTGCCAAGACATGAGAATCTAAATAGTTTGAATGTATATGTTCAGTTGATAGAAATTAAAAAAAATTTAATGATATTATAGTACTAGTATTTGCACATAATTGATCCATACCTATAAACGATAGTTCGGTCCGTGTATTTATAATAACTTACTCCCTTTGTCTATGCCTTAAAGCTTCATTTTGACTCGGTAGAGATTTTAAGTAATTATTTAATTTTAATGGAATGTAAATATAATGATTTAATTAAGTATGTGAGTTCATTAAGTAAATATATAAAAAAACTCTACAAAATAGGAGTATTATTTTTTGGAAGGAGAGAGTACGTGTTTATAAATTACTTAGTATAGTGCGGTAGATGAAGTGTTTATTTTGATATTTTTCTCTCCAAGTCAATTTTTTATCCGGACTGAAGTCTTCAAGTTAACAAAACAACTTATTTTTATTGTTCCCACAATAGCCATTAATTAATGTGAACATATACAAATTTTAGATTCGCGTTTCTTTCCAACACACGAATTAAGAAAAATTGTGTTAGGTGAGTTAAGTAAAAAAAGAATAAAGTAAGAAATGAAAAGGTAGAAAAATAAAAAGAAATTAGAGTAATAAAAAAAAATAAAATAAATAAAAAGAAATGTATTTACTTTTATTTAAAAGAAAAATGACTTCACTGTTATTGAGCCATTGATTTGGCTGTTTTTTCAGTGTATATGTTCACGTGTGTTTGTTTCTTTCTCACCGTCATGAGATGGTCAACTCTATGCTTGATTATTAATATATCAGTTTTTAACAAACATTTGATTCTATGTCACAGTGTACAAAATTTTGCCCCCAAAGAGCCATGCATTTATTGTTTATTTATTTTTTCAATTACAATAGAGACCAATATTTTGCCTCTTCCTATCATTATGTTATGAATGAAATCATACATTGGTGTCTTATTCGTGTCGTGTTCGTGTTACACGTTAAAAAATAATATTAATATATTATAATATTATTATTATTTTTATTTATTTTAAAATTTTAAAATTTTAAAACTAAAACTTAATAATTTTTAATTAAAAGGTGCAACCCATCGGGCCGACCCGCAACCCGTTCGGGCCAACCCGTTTAACCCGCCAACCCATTTGGGCCAACCCGTTTAGCCCGTTTTGTATTCGGGTAATAAAATTACAACCCTAACTCGCTCATTTTACCGGGTTGTTCGAGCCGGCCCACAGGTTTCGGGTTGAATTGACATCCCTACACACAAGATTAAGAAAGATACTCGTTAAATGTTAAATAATGACATACCCGTCTGCCAAGTTTTTAATGTATATTATTAGTGATTTTGTAAGTTTAAGTTGAATCCACACACGTGATTTTATATAGTTTTATTTTTATGTATTAAGTGAAGAAAAAATAATATAAGAGAAGGGAATAAGAGATAAATATGTATTTACTTTTTTAATATTAATCATGTTGATCAGAACAAATCAAAAAGAAAACAAATCATCTTTGAGGAGAAGAAGTACTAGTCAAACAAGAAAAAGTCAAGACATTGTTTCGAATTTTCGATCATGAAATGAGACCCAGTAATGTAGTATACAGAAAACGAGTTAAAATAAACATAAAGAAACGTGATTCTCGTTTTTGGGAAGACATTAGTTTAATAAATCAAAGTAGACATTTTGATAAGAAAGTGGTGGGATTACTTTGTGGGAAATTTCCAATAAGAACACTTTGTAACAAAGAATTAATAAATTAATTCCACCATCAAGATAAAGTTGCTTTGTGAGTGTGCATATAAATGTTGGTTTAATTTGTAGGAGTACTAGGAAATTTCCTATAAGAACACTATAGTAAAAGTCATTCCACCATCAAGATAAAGTTGCTTTGTGAGTGTGCATATATATGTTGGCTTAATGGTGGAATAATTAATGTCTAAGATAATTTTTTTTAATGTAAAATATTGAGAATTGAATAGGAATGGAGAAACCTCCGTTGAAAGAGAATGGAGAAAATGTAGAAATCGTCGATCACAGGAGAATACAATTTACAATAAAATGCCTTTTATATAAGCTAAAAATAAAGGCTAAACTAAAACCTAATTACATTCTATTTTCCAATTCTAGTAATTATGATATAACTTTTAAAAGTTCTGTTTATTATTCATAAAAAAAAGCAGCTTTAGCTTTGTCTTCAGTCTCGATATATGTATAAGAAAATACTTTAGAGCGAAATAACAAAAGTAAACACTTCATCTACCATTAAAAATTCTGCTTATTAACATTTATAATTTTATAAATTTCACGAAAATCAAAGCTTGATTTTTTAGAATAATTAGAGTAAGTACTATTCTTACTTAGCCACGAATAATTAGGAATTGAAAATTTAAAAACAAAAATAATTAAATAGCACTACTCTTGCTTAGCCATAAAACTTAGATACGTAACCTATGGCAAAGCACAAGACGAGGAGCCAAAATTTCATACCACGAGGTCGAAAAATGCATTTCACAATTTACTCAATAAAGCTTCTTTTTATATACAGTATTAGGAAAAAAATTAATTAAGTCAAATTCATACTACTATATATATATATTAGTAGAGTAGTAGTATTAATCTCAATACATCATATTTTTGCTATAAGATCTTGATATTTATCTTAAAATATGGAATGCGATCTAAATATTGTACAAATTCAAAATTATGATCTGGACCATTAAAAAATATCAACAGATCACAAAAAAGCATCAGCAGAAAAGTGTCAATAGAATTTCTACGATAGTCAATGATTGATGTTGTGTTGATAATGTGTTGATACTGTGTTGACATTAAAATCTTGAAATTTTACACTGTGTTGATATTGTATTGAAACTATGTTGAAGCTTTGTTGAGAAGTTTTGAGTTTGTACAATAAATATGTTTGCATTTTATCACTAACCCCTTAAAACGTAGTACTAGTTTTAACAAGTAAATAATACTACTAAGATTTTATAAAAGTTAATTTTAACATAAAATTAGTACCATATCCTTATTAAAATTTGAAATGTAAGGTCCCACCTACCATGTATATATAGCTCCATCATTTCACTTGTACATTCATAACATGGTTTGCTCATGGTAATCCCATTTGAGTTTCCATGAGACAAACTAATGCTTCATTGCTTTAGATTTTCAATAAAGCCAAAAATGGGTCACACAAGAATTGAAATTATGACTCTTTTCTTATTTATTACTCTTCTCATTTCCTCACAAGTTGAAGGCTATCGACAGCTCAATCAAGTTCTATGTAAGCATTTTCTTTAATTTTTTTGAAAGTACATTTAGAAATCAAACTTGAAACATTTTTATTACAAGTTTTACTACTATCACTTAATTGATATTATGTAGACACTCTTTTCAATATGGATAGATGCAAAACACTTTCTTCATTAAATCTTTTTTTGAAAACCTCTTGCAAAATATGTGTAGAATTATTCACTTGATAGTAAGATTATTAATTACAGTACACTGCGCGTATGATTTCAGATAAAGATGGCGGGAAGATGATGCGAAGTTATGCACGTTTTAATTGTCGTAGTGGATGTTGTAATTTAAGCGGTTCCAGAAAAGGCGGAGGCAGAGGCAAAGGCGGAGGCAATGGAGGAGGCGGATCCTGCACTTGCTGCCCTTAATGTTTGATTTTAAAAACAAATGTTTTATTTCATGTAGTTTAAGGTGTTCAAAAGGATAAAAATAAAGAAAAGTAAAGTCCATGTATTTTTGAATATTTGAGTTATCTACGAATGAGGTCCAATGTCACGATCACAACTCCCTAGTGCTAGTGAGCGTAGCTATTTCCCGACTAGTATAAACTCATCACTCATGAATTAAGCATAAAAGAAACAATTCAACTCGAGGAAATAGTTTCGAAGGCAAATGGGTACATAGTCAAAATAAAGTCAGAGTGTCAAGACTGAATTCATACATTCCTAGAACAAAGTTCTACTGCAGCGGAAGAGTCCAAGACAAAATAGTATGTATGAAGACATACTACTTTGGGCTACCTAACTACTTATTAATGATCATTTCCCAACAACACCTTCGCCTCCTCGTACACGTTCAACCTGCACATTAGAAAAGAAACATGCAGGGCTGAGTATTTGATATACTCAGTGGGCACATTGCCGAAACATAATTTTCGTAAAAAGTTTTGTCAGCCAGTTGAGTGAACACGGGGTTTTAACTTAAAGGGCCCGAGTCACTAAAATTTCTTTTGTTCGTAAAGTTGATTGCGCAATCACATAACATATATACCATATCTGAAACGTATGTGAACCGGGAATGTGGCCACATTCCACGACGGTCACTGGACCGGCCAACTTAAAAGCTAGCTCACGATCCCCATATGTGTACACTAGTCCGAGTAGGCTTTACTTCCCTACTGGGACCCGAATTCGATTAAACATAATTGGCATAGCCAAGTAGATATGTAATCCATAAAACATAAAATGGCATGACAAAACATAAATAGCACAATTTTCACATAATCATGCTAAAAGGCAAGTTCACATTTTGAAAGAAATGCCCACCTCGATAGCTTAAGTCTTTTCGGGAAAATCTTTGACTTGGTCTTAAACGACGTGTGAAGACGTCCCTTTAGAAAATAGAGTAATACTTTAATTAGACTTTAAGAAGTCAATTAAGCTTAAACGTGAATGCATCCTAAGTGCGTGATCATTTTACTATTTTTCTAGGAAAATCCTAGGATCCTTGAAACATTAATTAGATCGGGAGATTTAATTTATCGTGGAGGCTTAAGACATTATTCGTTTAACTTTGAGAGTATAACTTCTGTGTAATTTATCCAAGCGCTAAACTGAGGTTTATATTCATCACGCAAAAGTAATTATCGTACCATTACTTAACATCAAATTATTCGATCGAACAACATAAGAAAGCCCATGATTTAATTAGGCAAGGCCCAACTCCTAATTTATTTTAATTATTAGCCCAACTTCTTAGATCATTAAAAGAATCAGCCCATTTCTCTATTTAAAACCTTACCCACTTTTATTTTTTTAAGAGGCCCAAAACAATTTAATAGTTGGCCCAAGTATTAAATTAAGAGAATGGCCCAAACATCTTCTTCCCCTCTCCATCGGTCTCTACTCTCTCCCTCATTTCTCAAAATCCCCAAATTTCTAAATCCCTAAATTGAGGATGGAACGGCGGTTTTATCTCTCACATTTCTCTCGGCGGCAACAAAGTGCAGCTGCCACCGTCGCACAGTCAACCGCCGGCTCCAGCTCCTCGGCGTCACGGGGTCGCCGGTACCCTCCGTCTCCGTCCATCTCTGCGACAGCACAGCGCCATCACAGTCATTTCGCCGGCGCTAGGCCAGCTACGGCGTCGCCGACGCCCACGCCGCCATTTGTCCCTGCTGCCGGAGCAGCATCTGCTTCGAGGACGGTTCACGGCATCTGATCGACGCCATACGCTCTTCCGTCGTTTCGTTCTTCGCCAGCGAAGTCGCCGACAGGGGAAAGGAGTCGCCTTTCTCTCTTCCTCCGGCGTCCTCTGGTGATTCGCGCCCGTCGGAGCTCCAGCCCTCTCCCGGCTCCTTCCGACGTGTTCTCCATCGTCGTCATCCGCAGCTCGCCGCTGCCTCCGCCTTCGCGAGGCAGTCACACCGACGCCGGCGAACCGCGTCGGCTGCCTCCGTCGTTGCTCGACCATCGCCGCCTTTCCTCTCCGGCGGAAAGGCATCGCCTTTCTCCCTCCATCTCTCGCGCCTACGCCGTCAGCCTCGGCGAGTGAAGCCGCTGACCGCCCCGCCTCTGCTTCATCGCCGGACAGCCTCTGTCCTTAAGCTAAGTCCCTTTCCCTTTAGCCCCTTTACTTACTCCGTTAATTCCGAGTTTGTGATTGACGATTCAATTGGAAGCTTGTGTGTTCTTACTCGCTGGAACGAGCTTGTTATTATCCTGCTATGCTAAGTGTTGCTTCTATAATTCTAAGAGTTTGGGACTTTACTAATATGAAATTATTCAATGTTTGGCAAAGTGTTGGTTCTATCTATTGAAGCTCGCTACTGTTATGATTCTGGATTCAAGCATTTAGTGTAGTTAACATTTGTGTTACTAAGTTCTTGAACTATGTTGTGGTTGTTCTAATCATGATGTAAGATAAGGTGTTGGGGTGTTGAGGTATTTACCTCTTGAAGCTGCAGCTGCTTTGAGAATTCAGCTCTTAAAACTTGAGCTTTCTTCTTCTCAAACTTGCTATGTTGTTGGAAAAATTTGAAGGTGTGTAGGAGAGTTCATAAGTGGTGTGAGGGGGGGGAGATTTTATAGGCAAGAATGTGTACTCGTGAAGCCTTAATTGGAGCTGTTGTATTTCTTTGTTCTTTTCCTGCAGCAAATCCCCTTGTTTGATCCCCTCTGCAGCACTCCTATTTAAGAATTTTGGTGTTATTTGTATTACTAGGTACTTGACCATTAATTTCATCTTGTTCCCATGTGACTACCTAGTACTTATCTAATAACTCCCATTGTTTGATTGTGGCAGGTACATATGCAAGAATGCAGGTGCTGCCATATGGTGTGAAGACTTGCAGGATTTGACTTGCTCTCTTTAGTGAGTCTTTGGTCTCCTATTGTTAAAGAAAGGTTGTTTCCTTCCTTCTAATAGTAGTTCTTTAATTTCTCTCGTTCCTTAGCCACTGAACTTGTTTTTATCTTGCAGGTGAGGGAAAGGCTTGGCTGCCACGTTGCTGTCCAAGACATGGGCTTGCTGCCCTGGGCTCGACGGGCTGTTTGGAACGGGCCGTGATTTGGGCTTGGGAGAAAGAGACCCAAAGTCCAAGCAAAATAAGACTTTAGTTTCTTAAGCTCTATTGGCCCATTCATGGGTATTTTGTAATAGTATAGTATCCCATATTCTTTTCTTCCCATTCATAATTCATACGTAAGATGATCATGTAAGATAATGTATTATTCGATATGTAAGCGAACACATTAGTTCGGGAAGGATACCTTCACATTCTTTTTCAAATGTCCATTTTATTTCATAACATACATTAGATTGTTTTAGTTCGTTCAATTATCTCTTTAACTTTTGTTTTGCGAACTAACATCATCAAGTATCAACAAAGGGGTTCCGTTTATTTCAACGAAACAAAAGAGCGACATTTCTCTAGGTTGATATTTAATCATAAGAAAAAAAGGTAATAAAAAGAAGCGGGTATTACATCCAAATTAAAAACCGAATAAGTTGGCCTAAATCAAATCGAAAATAACTAGTAGTGACTTGATCCAATTATTCAGAAGTTTCTTATTATTAGTTCTTGTCAAACATCTTTACTTTGTTTTTCATTTTATATTAAAATTTTGATGTTTGGAAATGGTTTTGATTTTCCTCAGCATCTAATAAAAAAATTGTACATTAAAATAAAAGAAAGATAATCAACGATGTACATAGTTCTCTTAATTATTTTGTTAAGTTTATGTTCAAGCGACACTTATTTGAGTATCTAGAGCAAAGTTCAATTGTAATTTTATTATATTTACAAAAAAGATCATGATTACATGTTAAAAGTTTTTATTATATAGTGTGTTTTAACGGGCTAGTCCAAAACTCAGTTATGGCAAGGAACGAAATATTCTTAGCCTAATAATATATGAGCGGACTCGAGCAAAGTAATATTACAATTGTATGATGGTAAATGAAAGAATTGCATTTTCCAAATCAAAAAAGCGTTAACGTTAGAAGATGAATTTTATTCCCATATGGTGCTATATTATCTAACAACGTTTTAATGTGCTATTCCAACGGTGTATATATGTAAATACACACGAGTATAATGTCAATGATGAAATTTATCAAAATAGATTTCATGAAATTAAGAAATGATCGCAACTACCAAAAATATTACTAGTTGCTAACTAATGTGAATTTCACACTGCATTTTCCTTGAAATGATGTAACGTAATAAAGTTATACTAGTAAAAAGTATCAATGATACAGAATTAAAATATACTAATTGCTTATATTTATTATATTGATCACAAATAGATTCCCATTATCCTTCTCCTTCTTTGATTATCGTGGATTGAATAAAAGAAAGTAAAAGAAAAAATGAGATACGGAAATATTAATAATGGCGACTCGAACATATTTTAGTGGGCAATTATTGCTTCGTGATTCTCGTTTTCGTTTAAGAAACCAAAGTAGACATTTTCATAAGAAAGTGGTGGGATTACTTTTGTGGGAAATTTCCTACAAGAACACTTGTAACCAATAATTAGCAAAGGCATTCCGGTGCATATATATGTTGGTTTAATTTGTAGGAAATTTCCTACTCCCCCACTTCCCCTCATTTTTGTCATTTTTGTTTGTTGTTTATTAATTATCTATTTTCACTTTTTTGCCGTAAATGATAAGGAGACTCAACATTCTAATTACTCATTCTATTTTCACTATATAAAAGTGAGACTCGTATTCCACTAATTTTTTAATCAATTTCTTTTACATTTGTAAAAATTCGTGCCGGACCAAAATTAGACAACAAGGGATGAAGAGAGTATTCTAATACTTGTAAGTTTTAACCAAAAGTCATTCCACCATCAAGATAAAGTTGCTTTGGTTTAATGGTGGAATAATTAATGTCTAAAATTTCATTTTTTTTAATTCAAATCTATCATGATAGTATAATTTTTAAAAGTTCTTTTTATTATTTATAAAAAAACAAACAAAAATTAGCTGCTTTAGCTTTGCCTTAGTCTCGATAATGATACTTTAGAGCGAAATAACAAAAGTAAGCACTTCATCAACCATTAAAAGTTCTGTTTATTAACACTTTTAATTTTATAAATTTCATGAAAATCAAAGCGTTATTTTTTAGAAAAAATAGCGTAAGTACTATTCTTACTTAGCCATGAATTAGTAGGAATTGAAAATTTAAAAACAAAACTAATTAATTAGCATTACTCTTGCTTAGCCATAAAATTATCTTCGAGTGAAAAAATATATATATAGTACTAGCATAAGATAATTTTTGAATTTGATAATGAATTTGTAGTGAATGGGGAAATTTGTATGCAAATGTAGAATGCTGAGACGGGGTTGTGGCCATCTTTGTCAAACGCGGGCTTCGCAGATGATATCATATCATCTACTGCTCGTGACAATTAATTAATTTAATTTTATCAATATACATATATATTTTAAAAACATTTCATAAATCTTTTATTAGAAGGAATAAATACTAGCAACGATAGAGAAATGAATTACTTACTACTCCATATGATTAAAATTCCAACATGGAATGAATTCCTGATTTTCAAATTTAACTAATTAAATAATACTCCACTACTAGTATTTTAAAAATTTTAATTATAATATAGAATTACCAAAGCATTATCCTTATAAAATTTTAAAATTGTTTGGGCCCCACGATGCATGCAGCTTGTATATATATGCACCTCGTTGTTAGTACAAATCCCAAACTGAGTTTTGAGAGAAATTAATACTCCTACTAGCTTAATTGCTTTAGGTTTTCAATAAATCCAAAAATGGTTTCAAGAAGAATTGCAATCATGGCTCTTTTTTTATTGATGGCTCTTCTCATTCAGTCACAAGTTGCGGACGCTCGACAGCTCAATTCAGTTCCATGTAAGCATTAATTTCTTTTTTCAAAATTTATCAGCTTCATCACAAGTTTTTTTCTTGATTAAATATTATGAAAAACTTTTTTTATAAGATTATTCAGTTGATAGTAGGATTATTAATTGATTACATTGTGAAAATGATATCATTCAGCTAATGAAGGAGAAAAGATGGGAACTTTAGCTAATTGTCCCCATGGATGCTGTAATAGCACAGGCAAAGGCAAAGGCAAAGGCATTTGCTACTGCTGCCCATATCCCAACACCCACGTCATTCCAACCAACATCCGTACTTAAATGTTTTATTTTATGTAAAATCAAGGTATTGAATAAACATAAATTAAGTGAAGTAAGGTCAGTGTATTATTGTTGTATTTGAAATGTATGAGGCCCGAACGAAATGTTTGTCTTATCATTACTACTTCTTAATCACAATGTGTATACATAGTAGTAATATCAATTATACTATTGTTGTAAGTTTTTATGTTGAAACAACATTTTTTATGTATCTAGTATGAATTTAAAAGGTTTAATTTTAGAAAACACTGATATTTAAGTATAAGAATATCTTAGTTAACAAGAGAAAACATCTAAGTAAAAGTTTAATTATAACAAACACTACTAAAAAAAAAACCGTTAAGGACATTTTTAATGCAATTACGGACGCTAATTTGTGTTTCCAAATATTCCACCAACGCTTCAAAAAGCGTCCTTATTGTTGATGTTCCAATAAAATTAGAGAACGCAAATAAAAGCATCCTAAAGAAACAAAAATTTAAGTTAATATTTCCTTACGATTTCTTTTGCATCCTAAATTGTTGTTAATTTTTAAACTTTTCAACACAAGTAATTGCGTCTCATTTTTATATCCTAAAAGGTAAGTTTTTCGTAGTGAGGCTAGCCTGAGAGCTAGTGGGTTATGGTAGAGGTACCCACGGTTCACGAACCGCCGGTTTTGGTTTTGGAGATTGTTGAACTGGAATCGAATTGTGAGGGTGTTTTGCGGTTGTGGTTCCGGTTCCAAAATTGCGGGTTTCGGTTTTGGTTCTGAACCGGCGGTTTTCCGACAGTTTTTCACGGTTTCGAATCGCGGATTTTCGGTGGTTCCGGCTCGATTTCACGGTTTTTCGGCAGTTTTTAGCGGTTTCGGTTTGGAACCGCCCGAAACCAGCGGTTACTGCATGGTTTCGGTTCGAAAATTTTTGAATCTGAACCGAACCACGGTTCAAAAAATGACGGTTTCGGTTTGGATAAGTTCTTACGGTTTCGGCTCGAAACTGTAACAGCCGGTTACGGTTTTACGGTTAACCGCCGAAACCGTAAACCTTGGGCATCTCAAGGTTATGGTTGGGAATGAAATATCCTACAGTCTAAACTTTAATAAAGCTAGATAATCTGAATTGAGCATAATCCGATACTGAATGAGCTAACTCAAGCAACATCTCTAATCATAAGTACAATTGTATACTGATAGGTCAAGACCTTACTTTGTTATTTTGCTCTAAAATATTTTCTTTATCTGGGCAAAAGGTAACAAGGCAACTTAATTTTGGCGACCGAGTGAGATTATTGATCGATTGGGTTAATTGCCTACAAAATCACGAAAGTTTCAAAAATTGAATAATATTACATTTTTTGGAATATCTCGATCATTATAAACTTATTAACAAATCACGAAAGTTTCAAAATTCTCAATGATCACATCTCACTAAATTTGATTATTATTATTATTATTATTATTATTATTATTATTTTTTTTTTTTTTTTAGTTATTAAGCTCAAAACTATGTTGTTTATCGTCACGTCTACATTTATACACCACTATTTTCAATGATATCACAAAAATTTACATGGTTGCACAAACTCAGTTCACCTATTCACCTTTGTCCGGACTCCGGATCGAACACAATATCTTTATGGGGCATTTGAGAACATTTGAAACTCATAATTTGTCATTAATTTTTGAAAAATGTGAAATAAATTAGAATATAAACAAAATTTCATGATTTTATAAACAATTAATTCTTAATTATCTATACACAACCATAATTAATGGGGACTCAGTAGGCAATTTCCTACAAAGCACGCCCTCCACTTTCTCTTATCAAAATGCCAACTTTGATTTTCATTAAACTAATGTTTTCCCAAAAATGAATGCGTTCCAGGTTGATTGAAAAAGACAGTAAAAGTTTTTGCTCACTAACCATTCTTAATATTTCCATATATCCTTTTCACTTTTCTCTAATTGACTGTTTTACATCAATTTAAGATAACTATGAGTGGGAGATTATCTAACTTAATCAGAACATAAAAAATATTTCTCCCTCCGTCCCTAAAGAATATACACTTTGGATTCGGCACAAATTTTAATATAAAATTGGTAAAGTAAGAGGTAGAGAGAGAAAATAATTAAAATATTGTTAGTGGAGAATGAGTCCACCTCATTAGAGAGAAAAGACTATCCAAAATTACAAAGTGCATATTCTTATGGGATTAAAAGGAAAGAGTGCATATTCTTGAGGGACGGAGAGAGTAGTAATTAATTTGACTAATTTTTAATATCATTTATTATCTTTCTTCTATATCTTGTTAGAAATTTTGACTTTTATTAGAATAATTGAATGTGTATGACTATCTTTTAGTTGTTCAGTTAAAATGATCTAATAAAGATTATGTTTGAGCTAAAAATTTATTTATTCGTTATGGACATAAGCGTAGATAGCACATGAGATTTTCTATTGATGAGAGACCGAATAGAAAATAAAGGGGTTTATATTTTATATAAATATAAACTAGGCCTAGATGTAAAAACAATGTTCAATATCTCTATATCCTCTCGAGAGACTATTGTGAAGGACGTTTCTAATCGTTTGGAAGATCCATAGCCGCTGCAAAGCAATTCCGCCTTTTAATTCATTATGGATCAAGATACACTTCCTCTCTATAGTTTATCTCCTTCTTCGTTGTTCTTGGTTAATCATCATAGAGAGCTTTAAAATAACTGTTTATGCAATTATTCCAATAAGTGGTATAAGAGCCACTCTATTGACGATTCTCTGATAATTGGGAAAAGGAGAATCGGGTTTCTTATTATCGTATTTTTCGGGAATCCATAAATTTTGTGTTTTGTGGATTTATTTGGAGATTTGGAATGGTTAGGAAGAATTAATTGGCCGCTTGTTAAGAATTGAATCAAAACTTGTTTAATTGCTTATGGATTAATACCGGAATTAGTTGATTCTTTGGAATTATATACTTTTGGGGGCTTGTGATGAATCTAGCTCCTCTATATAAGCGTGGATAACCTTCTCCCTTATAAGACTGACCCAATTCTAATATAGCATCAGAGTGGGTCCTTGTAAGGCCCTATTAAGGAGTGAGTGATCCATTTCTAATAGTGTATGCGAGCGAGTCCAGTAAATTCGGAATTGATATAGATTTTGGTATAAAGGGTGAGTGATCTATTTCTAATATGGTACATGAGCATGCCAGTGAATTCAGAATTGATACTGATTTTGGTTCAAGTAATCACTCACGTCAATAAGGTAAGTTTATATTGTTTTGGAATTGATTTTTCAATTACAAGTTCATTAGGAATTCATGTGTATGTGAATTGTGCTCGCCGAAAATAAATTAAGAATGAAATAATATATTTTATTGAGTTTAATCAGTAATCTTCAGTTTAAAATAGAATTAGATGAGGCATTGGAGTCATTGGTCAAAAGCATGGCAAGAGTGTGGCGGAAGATAGATTTTGTCACAGCATACGAACGACGGCTCCTCTTTGGCTGTTGAAGATATCATTGAGTAACATGGATGTATGTCGTCCAAGATTCCTTGAAATCTAAGCTCTCACACTAATCTTAAAATAAGGAATATGTTCTTACAATTATTTGAGTATTTGATTAATTTTGTTCTTATTTTAGAGATTTATTTCTTCATTATTATTTGTTTTCATTTATGAATATGGAATGACTAATGTATTTTAATTTCACATTTCATATAATGATATTGTTTTTGTTTCAGTGAATTAATTAATAGTGTGCAATTAATTCAAGAAAAAAAAAGGTATGCTCATAGCACAATATGGTGCTATAGGGGTGCGTTAAAATGACAATACTTCTTAAAATAACACCGTACCACCATTCCTAGCCAATCATTTGTACACATGGACGAATAATCAGCTGTCATGTGACAATCATAAAAAATGCTCAAGGGTAAATTTTCTCGGCCACCAATATCCAATACACTAGACAACAATATCAAATATACTAGACAACAATTTATAACAATTTTTTCTCGGCCAGCAATATCCAACACGCTATATAGCAATCTATAGATTGCTGTCTAGCATTTATATTATTGTTGTGTAGCGTTTAAAATATTGCTGGATACGTGGTGGTACGATGTTATTTTAAAAGGTGTTGTCATTTTAACACAAACCTGGTTTTTATATTATCCGAAAACGTTTAAATGAGCTATTCAAATTGTGCATATATGATATATGTAAATACACGTGAAAATAATGAAACTGATGAGACTTAACAAAATAGATTTCATGAAATTAAGAAATGATCGTAGTCACCAAAAATATCACTCGTAGCTAGTGTGAATTTAACACTACATTTCCTTGAAATGATGTAGAGTAATAAAATTTTTAAAAAATGTAGAGTAACAAAGTTAAGGAGAGCGATCAATTGTTAACTCATCATTTAATTGCTAACTACAACTAATTTAAGGCTATAGGATTTTAGAAAACGTGTGGTCTATAATTTGCCACGTGTAATTTTCGTTTTTCTTAACTAAATCGAAAAAGATAAAAAAAACTCCAAATTAGAGTTTTGGATGAAAATGTCAATATAGTGTTCCATATGCTTGTACGAAAAAATTAAAATTTTCAATTTTTTTTCAAATGCATATATGATATCGTTGGAATCCTTATGAAATTATCTTTAATTTAATACTCCCTCTGTCCCACTAGAAATGAAACGTTTTCCTTTTTGGGTTGTCCCATTAAAAATGAAACGTTTCTTAAAATAGAAATAACTTTATCTCTACTTTTCCCTCTCTCTTACTTTACTCTCTCTTCTTTAACTCACAAAACAACACTACATAAAATCCTGTGCCGAAAAGCAAACGTTTCATATTTATTGGGACGGAGGGAGTATATGTTATATGAATTTAAAGTTTTGGGATTTCTTTTAAAAGTTAGTTATAACTAAACATGTAGTTAATTGATATTAATACCCCTATTAATATTTTTTAGAATTAATTCTATGGCCTTATTGACGTTTTTCGTTGATCGTATTGACATTTAGGAATTAATGATCTAAGCCCTTAATTTGAATATCTAATGGCTACTATTATTTAATTGTAGTTAGCAATTAAGTTATGAGTTAGCAATATAACATTCCCTAACTCCCAACAAAGTTAATACTAGTAAAAAGTATCAATGATGCAGAATTAAAATATAACTGCTTTTTATTTTTTATGTATTGATTAAAAGTAGTAAAAAGTATCAATGATGCAGAATTAAAATATAATTGCTTTTTATTTTTTATGTATTGATTAAAAGTAGATTCGTCACTATCCTTCTCCTACTGTTATTATATTTTATTGAATAAGAGAAAGTACGAGAAAATGAGATACGGAAATATTAATAAAGGCAATTCGAACATATTTTTGTGGCAATTATTGCTGCGTGATTCTCGTTTTTGGGAAGACATTAGTTTAAGACATTTTGATAATAAAGTGGTGCGATTGCTTTGTTGGAAATTTCCTACAAGATCACATGTAAGTATGTAACCAGTAGTAGTAAAGTGGTGCGATTACTTTGTGGGAAATTTCCTATAAGATAATTTTTGAATTTGATAATCAACTTGTAGTGAATGGGGAAATCTGAGATGGGGTAGTGGCCCTCTTTGTCAAACGCAGGCTTCGCTCCATGTTATTCCCTCGCGAATAGGAGTCTCATTTTTCTATTTTAACGGACGGAGAGAGTATCATCTAATGATTGTGACAATTAATTAATAAAATTTTATAAATATCCATATAGGATACTGTTAGGTTGAGATTTTTTTTAGCTTAATTGATTTGAGATGCATTTTCAGCCATTCTCAACATTTTCGAAATGTCAACTGCAAGTAGATTATATCAACTCGGGGGTATTATCGTCAATAGCCTGCACGTCAAATGTCAACAACTTATAGTTGACATTATATGTGTGTAGTTGACATGAATTGTATATGTAGTCGACATTATATGGGTTGTATATGTAGTTGACAAAAAAAAATTCAATTTATTTTTAAAAAAACTGAAATTAAAAAAAAATTATTGAATTAAATGTACCATGAAATTACCATTCTGCCATTTCATAATTGATTAATCTAAAAATATTTTTCATGTGGCAAATTTTGGACTACTTATTTAATAATGAGTGAGTAATAATGCATCTCAATTCTCAATTAGGCTAAAAAATCTCAGTTAATCACAACTCCAGATATATATTTTGATAACATTTCATATATCTTTTATTATAAACAGTAACAAAGCATAATTTGGCGCTTAATTATTATTCAACCATTTATCTGTTCTATTTCAATTAGTGGTCGGTCTTTACAAATTCCAGCATGCATGAACTCTTTTAACAAGTAGTATGAATATATAAATGAATGACAAAAAAAAATCTTAGAAATATGTATTAGGAAGATGACTAAAACTTAGATACGTAACATATATACGGCAAAGTACAAGACTAGGAGCCAAACATTTTTCTCTCTTCTATTTAATCATTATAGTCCAATATCATAGTACTCCAATTAAGACCATTCATGGTGAACTGAGGGGGTGTAATTTGTAGTACATTTACATATGCGTATATTGAAAATTGTAGGATTCATGGCAGTTTATTTTACAATCATCTACTTCCTCCGTTTCCTAAAAACATAAATTTTTAAAATGACACGAGTTTTATCACAAAATTAATATAGTAAGAGAGATGGAAGGAGAAAGTATACTAGTGAAATTGGGTCCCACCTCATATAGATAAATTTTTTTCCTAAAATGGAGTGTTTCTGTTTCAAGAAAATGGCTCCAAAAGGAAAGAGTTTCTTTATTTAGAAAATGGAGGGAGTCATTTTCCGATGACTTCCTTAGACTTGTTAAGATTGTCAATTGCACATCAATTTGATATTGTTTATTTTGGTTCAAGTCCGTCTGCATAGATTTATTTTTGGATCACGCTTTAAAGGCCTTAAAAATTAATTGAAGTTGGACAATACTTTTATAGCTTCCAACTTCCCTCGTTCATTCAACATGAGCTTGTAATACAACAAACTGAAGGCAGACCTCTAAATTGATGTTAACTAGCTCAATGGAAATAAATGCCAAAACCTTTCTTGATTAAATCTTTGTGTGACACGTAAATTGTATTAGTAAAAGCCTAATTACATTGTGGGTATGTTTCAGCTGAAGAAGGTGAGAAGAAGTGTGCGTTTAGACTATGAGTGCCCAAGTGGATGCTGTGGTGTTAGTGTAGGTAGAAGACCATCCGGACAATATTGCCGTTGCTCTTATTAATATATCCACACTTGATGTTTTTTTTTATGTTAAAAAAAATAAAATAAATAAAGTTCATTAAAGATATATAATCATTGAATTTCAAAGCATTAGAACTTAGGTAATTTTGTAGTTTTACGTCGGAATTAAGGACACTGATTTCTTTATCCAATACTGCAAAGTTAAATGTTTTAATTTGTCGATCTATTTTTTATTAAAGACAATACTCCAAAAAAATCATGCAAATTGATTTTTAAAAAATATTCCGACCTGACATGCTAGACCAAAACAATGAGATTTATGGCCAGGATAAACATATTTAAGTCCAAATAAAAAGAACCCGACAAATCCAAATTGAAAACAATCCGAAAGCATATGAAATATTGAATATTCCTAAACATAAAACAACTTTATTATTCTGCCATGTAGTAACCTGATTTATGATTTTCAAAGTCACGCCTTTTTTCTCCACTAAAAATAATACTATTAAATCTAAAAAAGAAGGAGAGTACTGCAATTATGAAGATTTTTGTTCACTAGCTTTTCTCAGATATTAGTACTTTTTTTTTCCTTAATTTCAGGATTCTTATATATATTAAGTAGTGGAGTATTATTTTATTTATTTTTTATTAAAGATAGCAATAGTAACAAAGAAAGTTTTCTCAAATGCTTTATCCTTGCATGGATTCCATTGCATTATAACTTGTTTAGTATCCAAGTCTTTGCTAAGGATTGGTCTCGCATGGCAAACTTGATGACATTTGTTCTTTCTCTACCACTCTTCTTCTTCTTCTTCCTCCTCACCACCATTCTTCCACCTGCAACATGTTTCAACAACCAAACAGACCAACTCTCACTACTAGCTATAAAATCCAGTCTTCAAGATCCACAAGAAGCTCTCTCTTCATGGAACCAAACACTCCCCTTATGCAGCTGGACAGGCATCCAATGCCGCGGAAACAGAGTTGTCGCCATAACCTTGTCGTCTCTAGGCCTCATCGGAAGTCTCTCCCCGCACATAGGTAACCTCTCTCGTCTCACCAACATCACCCTCGATAACAACTATTTCCACGGCCCAATTCCTCCACAAATCACTCACTTAACCAAACTTCGGTTTCTCGAATTTAGCAACAATTCCTTCACGGGTGAATTACCAAAAAACTTGTCACAGTGCCTCAATCTAGTGCAACTTGTTTTCTCTAGGAATCTCATTTCCGGAACCATACCTAATGAACTTAGCTTCTTGCCCAAACTCGAAGCTATATCTTTTTCAAGAAACCGATTTTTTGGGCTTATCCCTTCATCTATTGGTAACATAACAACACTCGAAACGCTGTCTTTAGCAGCATGCCGTTTGGCCGGAGAGATTCCCGAGTCACTCGGCCGCCTCCACCGCCTTGCATTTCTTCAATTGGGTGGAAATAATTTCACTGGTACTATTCCTCATGGTCTGTTTAATCTAACCAACATCTATTATTTTGATGTTTCTAATAATAGTCTTCATGGAGTTATTCCTTCTACTATTGGTGTCACACTCCCTCATCTTGTTGCTCTGCGTCTTGAGCGAAACCACTTTAGTGGGCCGATTCCTAATTCCATTTCAAATGCTTCATTGATTGAGTGGATTGACTTGCCCTATAATAATTTCGTTGGACCTATACCAAATCTTGAGAGGCTTACTTTGATTCAAAATTTCAACTTGCAATCAAACTTGCTTGAAGATGACATGAGCTTCATTTCATCATTGACAAATTCGACCAAGTTAGAGCGTTTCGATGTTAGTGACAACATGTTGAGTGGCTCTTTGCCGGAATCCTTAGCCAATTTGTCTATTCTTGTCAATATGTTTTACATACACAAGAATCAGATACATGGAAACATTCCTTTAGGAATTGGAAACCTTGTCAATCTTGAAGTGGTTGATATGTCTCACAATCTTCTTAATGGCCCAATTCCCGTGTCAATGTCAAAGCTCTCGAAGTTGCATAACCTTTTTATGGGAAGAAACCGACTCGGAGGCACCTGCCATCTTTGTTTGGAAACTTGACTCGTTTGAGTAGATTCCAGCTAGATGGGAATGGGTTTTCTGGAAATGTGTCTTCCAGTCTTGGCAACTGCACCAACTTGTTAGAGTTAGACCTCTCCGAAAACCATTTCAGTGGTTTGATCCCTCGAGAAATTATGAGACTGTCGTCGCTTTCCATTGTGCTTAATCTCTCTCACAATGCGCTCGAGGGCTCTATTCCAAGTGAAGTTGGCTCTTTGATAAACCTCGCAGCTTTGGACTTGTCTAGCAACAGACTGATTGGAAAGATTCCCACCTCTTTGAGCAGTTGTGTGAGCTTGGAACGCCTCTACCTCGAGGAGAACT